>NW_023416309.1:48198203-48403203 GCF_014176215.1 Rousettus aegyptiacus
AATAAATTTTGAGTTGTTTTTGAATTCTAAAAATGAGTTCCTTTGCGATTAAAGTAACCTTTGCCTGATAAAATGACATGATATCTGAAATTTACTCTGACGTCATCGAGGGTTGGGCCTTGAAGGAAGTAACTTTGGCCAGGAGTTGAGCGCACTTGAAGCTAAGTGACTGGGTTTCTAGGGGTTCGTTTTACTTTGTCGTCTACTCTATGTGTTGGAAATTTTTATTCTAAAGTTTTGCTTTGTTCTGTTTCTTAGTAATCTTTTCCAGTACAAAATGACATCTTACTATCTCTGGTCTCTGCTCCTCCCACAACACACCTCCAGAGATGGCAAATAGCTAGCGTCATGCTCAGAGACACTAAAACTGTCTGATATTTTGATTCTTAAAATGGCTCGCCTCTCCTGTGGACATCAAGATTCCCTTCTGCCCACCTTTTCTACCTACACAAGACATCTGCCTGGGGCCAGGGGTGCAGATTTCAAACATGAGCTAATCGGCCCGTGCAAGAGATAATCGCACAGTCTCAGCATCTTCATCAGTCTGATTCTTGTGTCACCCTAGCTGTGATGGCCTGTCATTGCTCCCTCCTGCATGGGACCATCTTTGTCTCGGATGAAGGAAACATGAAGAGATTAGTGGGTAGGTTTGGCATTCCCAGCCTCAAGGTTGGTTCTTCTCACTTGGCTACGGCCTGATGCTTTCTCATCCAGCCATATTACAAATAATGCTCCTTTAAAAAGTAATAGTCTTTTGGATTGTCTCCCTGGAAGACTGAATTCTCCTCCCACACTTTGAATCACCTGGAGATTATTAAGAGCAGTGGTCAGCAAACTATAGCCCATAGGCCAAATCTGGGCCACAATCTATTTTTCTATGGCCTGCGAGCCAAAAATGGTTTATACATTTTAAATAGTTGAAAAAAAACCCAAAAGAATAATGTTTTGTGACACACGACATTAAATTCAAATTTCAGTGGCCATAAATACAGTTTTACTGGATGGAACGAAAGCCACACTTCATTTACATATTGCCTGTGTCTGATTTCTCGCTACAAGGACAGAGATGAATAGTCGCAATAGAGACTATATGGTCCATGAGGCCTAAAATATTTACTGTCTGGCCCTTTAGAGTAAAAGTTTGCAGACTCTCGTCTACATGGGCTTGAGTTTCTCCTGACACTGATTTCTTCTTGTTTAATAGAGCTGAACTGCAACGCCGCACATTGCCAGCAGGTGAAGGTGTCGCCACAGATCAGCCAGAAGCCATCCCAATTTGAAGCTTAGGGTTTTAGACAATTCATTCACACGTTCAATAAAGATTTAATGAATGTTCACTTGGGCCACATACCGTGTCAAGTTCTGGATTTACAACAGTACACAAAAACCTCTGCTTTGGGGTCTGCTGAAGAGAGGTGGCCGCAAACAAGACGAATAATACCCAGCATGCCATGTGGCATTAAGTACTTTAGCGAAAAACAAAGCCAACAAGCAGGGGATACAGAGAGTCAGGGAAGGTGAGACTAGCAATTTCAAATTGGGCTGGGAAAAACTTCATTACGGCAGGTGACATTTGAGTAAACAGTTAAAGGAGGTGAGAGAGCAAGTCATGACTATTTCTAGGAGAAGCAGCTTCTAGAAACAGCGAATACAAAGGTCTTGATATGCACTGTGCCCATTATATTCAAGGAATATCAAAGGCAATGAGTAGTAGTGATTTAGGTCAGGGAGGCGAAGGGCAGAGAACAGAACATACGGGGGCTCGTAGGCCATATTAACGATGATGCTTTTATTCACAGTGAGACGGGAAAGCAGTGGAGGATAACAGCAGAGAAGTAACATCGTCTGGCTTTCAATTCCTTATCAAATGTCTGAAATGTTTTACAACGACAAATTAGACATATCTTTCATTTTGTCGTGATTTCTTAAGTTTAACAAAGACGTAAAATGTATGAGATCAAGTATAAAAATTGGAGTAAATGGAAAAAAGCCCATTGGTGAGTGTTTTAGTTATCGATTGCTGCGTAACAAATCAACCCAAAGCTTAATGGCTTAAAAGAACATGAATGGTTGGTTATTTCCTATCACTCTGTGAGTTGAGTGGGACCAGCTGAGCAATTCTTCTGCTTTTTCTGGCATCAACTGAGATCACTCATTGAGCTGAACCAGGCTGGAAGGTCCAAGCCTTCACTCACATATCTGGAACTTCATTGTTCCTTCATCTGGCCTCTCTTCATGGGTAGCTCGGGGTTCTTCACAGCATGGTGGTCTCAGGGTGTAGGATTTTCAGGGACTTCTCCTGTGGAAGTTGACTTCAAGAGGAAAGCAGAAGGTACCAGACCTCGAGACCCCAGAACTGGCACGGCCTCACTTCTGTCACGTTTTATTAGTCACGGCAACTCAAAAGCCAACCCAGATTCAAGAATAGGAGAAAAGAAATCCCACGGAGTGATGGTTGTTGAATGGGGTGAGCAGCGCGCATGTACCTGGGGAGAAGAAATTGATGGTGGCCGTCTTTGGAGACTATCAGAGAAGGCAAGAAACACTGATTCTCCCCACGTGGATCCACAAAACTCTTGGGGTCCCCTCCTCTCCCTTTGACCACTGTACGTGCATGATACTGATAAGTATGATTGATTAACTTTATGTTCTGGTATGGTGAGAGTCCCCAAGTCGTGAAAATCATCCTGGATGTGGTTCCATAGTGTAGCAGTTAGCATGTCCGCTTTACACGCAGGAGGTCCTGGGTTCGCGCCCCAGTGGAGCCGCGGTCCATGGTCTACGGCCGTGCCGCCCTGAACAAGCCTGATGTCTGATCTCGGGAGCTGAGCAGGGTCGGGCCTGGTTAGTACTTAGATGGGAGACCACCTAGGAAGACCAGGTCCTGTAGGCATGAAATAATAAAAAAAAACAACAACAATCATCCTGAGAAGCATCTGGAGCCCTGTGTCCACAGAGCCCGTGTTCACTTTTCTCCTCGCCTCTGCTGGCCGACTGAGCTTCCTCTGAGCCTCCTCGATGTTCTTGGACAGTGTCACACTTCCGCAGGCCGCTGGGCTAATCTCAGAAAACGGGGTGGCGGCGTGGCGTTCCGCAGCATTTTAGGGAATGTGATGCAGCAGAAGAAGCCAGAGCTGAGCACACTGGCCGGATGTGCTCCCCAGCCATGGCACTGCCCGCCTCTCGGAAAGAGAAAGTCATGGAGGACTAGGTGTTTAAATTAGAGGACGAAGCGTTTAAATTACCTCTGGGCTTTAAAAACAAAACCAAAAGGTTTTTTTTTGTTTTTTGGTGTTTTTTTTTTTTTGGAAATAATTTTAGATTTATAGAAGAGTTACAAGGACAGTACAGAATCTTCCCATATACCCCTCACCCAGCTTCCTCTAACATCATCTTTCATGAGCCTGGTATGTCATCAATACTAAGACATCATCATTAGTACAATACTATGAACTAAACCACAGGCTTATTCAGATTTCCCTAGTTTTCTTACTAATTAATTTTTTTACTAATGGTCTTCCTCTGTTCCAGAATCCCACATGACGTTTAGTCATCACATCTCCTTGGTCTCCTCCAGTGTATGACAGTTTCTTAGTGTTTCCGTGGCTTTCGTGACCTTGACACTTTTAGCTATTTTTATAGAATGTCCCTGAATTTGGGGTTGACTGATGTTTTCTCATAATTAAACTGAGGTTATAGGGTTTGAGGAGAATATAACAGAGATGCTACACCTTTCTCATTGCATTGCATCGGGGGCACATGACATCCGCCTGTCTTATTATTTGTGATGTGAACTCACATGTTAACCTTAGTCCATGTGGTATTTGTGAAGTTTCCTCACTGTAAAGTTAATACATTTCCCTTTCCATTCTCTGTTCCTTACAGTCCACACTCAAGGGGAGGAGAATTGAGCTGATGAGCGGAGGAAACTCTGAGCTTTTAAAAATACACAGCACACCAGGGCAGGGTTGCCAGGAGCAGGGAGGGCCCTAGCCCTGCCCACTGACTTGCTGGTGACCTTGGATGAGTCACTCCATCTCTCAGATCCGGGATTTCCCTCCCTCTTGTAAAATCCGAGATGGCATGCCTGCCCCGCAGCTGTCTCCCAGGAGCCTCAGGAGCTCCCGGCTGGTAAAACTTTGAGCTACTGGAGTATAGATCTACTGGGGGACCAAGGGCTCTTGTTAGTAACAGGTGGTGTCCCGTTCCTGGTCTGTAAGTATTTCCTACCCCTGATACCTATCACCCTCACAACAGGAGCACCCCCTAAAAGTGACAAGGCCATCACAATTTTTATAAAATGGTCTCACGTTAACAAGGGGTAAGAGTAGAAGGAAATACTGCAGGGAAATACTTTTATAAAGTGAAACATTATTTTGTAAAGTGAATAAGTCCCTTTAAGAATTAGTCTTTTTATATAAAGTCACCTTTCACTTATTGGATTTGACTTAAACCCCGGATCTCAAAGAATTTCCTTCAAAGTGCACACTCTCTTTGTACAAATGATTTTGAATAGAGAGAATGTTTTCTCCATTGACGGTGATGAGTTACCTTAGATTGTCGATTAGAGTAATTATTTCAAGTCCTTGGAGGGAGACTTTTCTAGTGGAGAATCCTGGCCAACCTGTATTTCTGACACTTGATACTAGGGAGGACTCAACACCAAAATGATGGCTGTTTGGTGATTTTAGCTAAGACATGGCTGGTGAGCTATTTTTTTGATGGAGGTAGGTGTGTCTGCTGGGATTGGATGTCTTCCTTCCTCCCACTCTGCCTGGACCACCATGACAGGGCACACAAGCGTTGCCCTGCCCAACTCAAGGACATCATTCACATGGGTTCAGTCACATGACATCCCTGTGTCCCACCTGCAGAGAGCATTGCTAAACTCACCCAATCGTGAACCCAGGGGTCTAGTCCTCTGATGAGCCTCGAGTAGGGTGATATAGAGCAGGGATGTAATTTGGTCAAGACTTTGATGTTATCTTCAAATTCAGCTCCACAATCTCTGAGGTTCTATGACAAGATGAAAGAAGTCGTTCATTCTGTATCTTTTTCTTGTGGCCACGACTGGGCCACACAGTCCAGGCGATATGCGATAACGCACCTTGTAAATTCTCTAATTGTCTTGAGAATGGCACAATTCCCTGGGTTGTGTTTGGGGAAGGGTGTTATCAAGTGTGTCTTTGTTAAATATAAAGAGATAAGATAGACAAGATAGACCTTCAGCATTTCTTCATTTTATCTACGGAGAACCTCAAAAATGAAAGGAACCCAGCATATCTCTCAACCTCAGAAAGGCTCAGGCCAAGAAAACCCACCCCACTCTTCCAGCTTCTTGCTCCTCATAGCCATCTTTGCTCTACTGTCTCTGCTTCTAAACAGTTCCAATCCCTCGCCTTGACCATGCCGCCCCCTAACTGGTAAGCTCTCCCTCTTTCTTTCCCAATATCTAATTCAGAACTTTACTTCAAGACTCAGTTTAATCATCTCGGTTTAACCAAGTTTAACTCAGGACTGTCTCTTTGATGAGGAGGACATGCCACCTTCTTATCCCAACCCCTTCCTGCAGCTATGCCCCATCTCGTTAAAAGAAGTGTAATATGGACGTGCATTATTTTTGCCAGTTCAGCATCCACTCCCCTTTCTTCTGGTAAAGGATCTAGTTTTCCTTAAGTAAACCACCTCTCTCTCCTTTCTCTCTTGCCTCCCAGCCTTCGTCCGGAAAAGCCCATGCGAGCCAGGCCAATGGGCACGTCCCCTTCTGCTGGTTAAATGCTTGATTCTGGAGCTATCAGAGTCACTATATAAAAACGGTCCACCCAGGAATGGAGCCATGCCAGGGAAAAGCAGAGAAAAGAGAGACAGAGTCACAAAAAGAGCGGAAACAGAGATGATGGCAGTGTTTGAGACCCTGAATTCAGCTGAACCTGAAGTCAGAATTATACTTTGTACATTTCTGGTATTTAAGCCTATATATATTCCTCATTTGCTTTAGCCAGTTTGGTTTCTGCCACTTGCAATGTAACGTTCTTTGTAGGCAGGGATCATGTCTTATTTATCTTGACATTCTACTCATGGCAAGGACAGAGTTTTGTGTGTATATATATTATATATATATAATGTTATATATATTATATATAATATATATAATGTTATATATATTATATATAATATATATAACATTATATATATAATATATATATGTATATATAGTAAGTGCTTCATAAATGGTTACTGCTGATATAGGGGGAAATATGCTAAACCAGCCAATTCAAAGGGGGTAAGTTTTACGTTATGAAAACCAAACGAATCCCAATGTTGCTTTGTTGCCGTCGTTGATGTTTTTACCCAACAATACAGAGGTCAGGGAGGTTGCCCGCAGCCCTGGGTGCTACCTTTATTTCCCTGCCCCTCCACTCCTACTTCTCTGACTTATGGCTTCTTAACGAAGACTGCGGTCTCTAAGTTCAGGCGTCCTGGCTCCAAATCCGCATTTCGCGCTTTTAAGACCTGTGTCCTTGAATGAGGCACTTAGTATTTCCAACCTTCGATTTCTTCAAATGTAAAATGTGAAAACTAATAGTGCCTATTACCTCTTGGGTTGTGATGTTGATTAAATGAGCTATGCCTCACATCTAGAAAGGGCTGACTTAATGTTATTGTTATAATTCTTGAAACACCAACGTCTCTTCCCATGTGAGCCCTTTAGCCTTCCCCTGTGGCCTCCTAGGTGGGACTTTGGAGCGGGGCCATCCTGTGAGGGGCAGGAACAGTGTGAGAGTTGGGAGAGAGTTGGCTGGAAGAAAAGTAGGTAACCTCCAGGTCGTAGCTAAAGAATACCTCACATGTGTATAGCTGCAGCCAATCTCTACCAGGAAGGAGGATGTCACACCCTCAGGCTTTACAGGTCTTTTGTTCTCCTTTATGGCCGGGGGACTAGCAGAGAGAACCTGAGCTTGGGAGCAAGTCTGACAGCCCAAATTCTAGCTCTGGTCCTTCACAGCACTATGACCTCTCTGAGCCTCGGTTTCCTCACCTGCGAAATGGGGGTATCTTACCAACTTCAGTAAGGAAATCATTTAGAATAGTAGGTTCTGAGGTCATTATTCAACGTGGGTGTTTTGAAGCTCATCGATGCCGTGACACATGACAGAGTGAGTGAACAGTACACACACGTACTCTACCCTCCCGGACCTTAGATTAATGAGGAAGCGAGTTATGGGTCAACAAATCTAATAAAATACGGTGAGTAATTTGAGAGAAAAAAGTACAAGGAACTGAAGACTCTAGGATGGGAGGTTCAACACAGCTTACGCGGTTAGGAAGCAACTAAAAGAAGAAGGGCTGATGCGGAAGAGAGTGAAAGAGAGAAAAACGGGGCGAGCGGAGGAGTGCGGAACACTGTGACCACTCCCCCGCCACCCACCCTGCCCCTCAGCCCTGCCCTTTGAGTGGGATCCCCCTTATTCCTAGCAACAGGTGTATTCAGCCCCGCATCAGCGTAATTGAATGAGGCAGCCCAGGCTTACGCCAAACAGCACATTGCACTCCCCTGGCCATAGCAATTGATTAAGGTTGGTACAACGAGGACAACTATAAAGACTTTCTCCCCCCCGGCTATGACCTAAAAAGCGTTATTTATTGCTGGAAGCCCTCTTATGGCCACTAAGGAAGCCATACTGAGGACAAAGCCACCACATCGTAGAAGGCAAAGCTAAGAGAACTGCAGAGCCAGAGCCCTGATCAAACTGTACCTGAAGGCCACTTTTGACCGATACATGAGCCAATAAACTCCTTTTGGTGTTTTGGCCAGCCTGAGCTGAACTTTCTGCTATTTTCAATGTGATACGCACAGGAAGAGTAGCTTGAAAAGTAAGGAGCAAGCGCAGCAGTGCCTGATGATATCAGCACGTCAAGCGAGACATAGACAGAAAAAGTGTCCATTAGATTTAGCAACATGGAGGGCATTTGTGACCTTGGCGAGGTCAGTTTCGGCGGTGGGGGCGAGGTGGCGGGAAGAACCGTGTGCAGGCTCTGCCGGACAGCTAGGTAGGCAGAGGGCCATGAACCTTTGACTGCTTTGAGACAACTCTCATGTCTGTCACTACAGAGAGATTGAATTTTTAAGATTTTATATTTTCTGTCTTACTGTCTCCACTGTCCATCAAAACGTTCCCTCCTAAATCCTTTAATTATTTGGGTTCTGTGCTGTCCTGTAGGATTAATTTGTTTTGTTTTTGTTAAAATTATTGGAATAATATTGATTAACAAAATCGAATAAGTGTTAAGTGTACACTTCAATAACATATCATATGCGCGTATGTGTATATATGTGTGTGTAGTTTATATATATGTATATATATCTTTGCATGCTCACCACCCAAAGATTTCCTTTCGCCACCAAATATTTGAGCCCTTTTACCCCTACCTACCTGTAGGTTTAATTTGGAAAGAACAGAATTTAGAGTAAATTGCATAAGAGGCTTCCAGCACAACTGACTAGTTGAATTTAGTTTTGGCTTTTTCCCTCTTAGGTAGTTATTTTTCCTCATTTCTTTGGGGGCAGGGAGTCCCACAGGCATTGGAGAATTAGATTAAAACCTACGACCCACTACATAAGAGAGAAAATGCCCAAAATTCTGCGCACATTTCTAGGGCTTCATGATTCCTGTGAAGCCGGCCTTACAAAATGTGTAGGACCCTGCTCAAGTATTCTATGCTTTGCAAGCTCTGGTGAATCAAAGTTTACTTACCTGGCATCTTGTTCTGATGAAAAAAGAATTCCAACCTATCAAACTAGTTCCCTCTTCCTGCCAATCCTTCTAGAACGTGTTTCTCCTCTAGCCTTCAGGGGTTAATTAGGGAAGGGTTTTATAGCTTTATTACCCTGTCGAGACTCACTCAGGCCAATATCACCTCTCCTGGTTCTTCTCCCAATCTCTTTTCCCCAGGGCACCAATCTCCAGTCACCGCCTTGGTAAAGGCTTTGGATTTAGGAGGTGTGTATATGTTTGTCACTCTCATTCGTTCATGCCTTTACTCCAAGGCTCCTACCTGCATAGTGACCCCCAGTTCTCAGACATCTGTCCACACAGCCCCTAAAACCACTTGGATTAGAAGGTGGCGAAGATATTCCAGTCTCAGACATGACCTGCCCCTAACACCTTCCTTACCTATTACCTCCATTTTTCTCTTTAAGAAGACCCATCAGCATAAAAGAACTCGCTCTTCCCAAAGTGCTGGTTTCAGCCTCATGCAGGGACTCACAGGTGAGAGGTGAAGAGCCGTAAGATATGAGGACAGCTCTGGCTGTCTGCCCTGGAGCAAACTCCTTTGCCCCAATGGCGCATACTTCCCACCTAAACTGAAGAAAGGGATCTAAAACGTTGCGTGTGGACCTCTGTTAGCACTTCTAATTATGCCCTGATTGTTTGCATAACGGCCAGCCATCCTCACTAGCTCCTTGAGGGAGCAGCCATGAATAATCCACCCTTGCGCCCTGCAGAGTTCCAACAGATCACAACATCTTCGAGAGGCGGCCGCTCTGAGAATGCAGTTCTGCGCCGTCTGTGCATACGTCCCCCACAACACGATGCAGGACCATCTCTCATTAACCCCAGTTAATTATTTTTTAACCTCTCATTTCGAAATAAGTCCAGACTTACAGAAAAGTTTCAAAATTAGTCAAAAGAATTTGTATATTATCACCCAGTACCCCCTAATGTTCATGTCTTGAGTAAATCACAATACAATAGACCAAAGCAGGAAACTAACACTGATACAATCCTGCTAGCTAATCTACAAACCGTATTCAAATTTCACCAATTCTCCCGCTACCGTACTTTTTCTGGTACCGAATCCAGGATCTCATGTTGCATTTGGTTGCCATGTCTCTGGTTTCCTTTGATCTGAGACAGATGCTCATTCTTTCTTTGTCTTTTATGTCCTTAACACTTTTCGTTTTGTAGATCGCAATGGAGTTGGTGCTGAAACACTTGTAACACATGGAAGGTGAGAAAAAAATACAAATGAAACTCAGATTAGGTTGGATATTTAGTACCTTTGAAGCGTATTGGTCAGTTAGTTATTTGTAGAATATCTCTCTATTTGGGTTGCTCTGTTGTTTCCTCAAGATTAGATTCAGATTACTCGTTTGGGACAAGAATACTGTGAAAATTATGCAATGCCCCTTTCAGCGCATCCTACCGAGTGGTCCATGATGTCAAATATTTCATCACTTAGAATGGCAACTTTTGTCATCAGGTGAGATGCTTTCCGCCAGGATTCTCTACCATAAAACTACCACTTTCCCCTTTGTAGTTAGTAAACAGCCGATGGGGAAATACTCTGAGACTATACAAATGCCCTGTTTTTCATCAGACTTTGGCCCACACAGTGTACCATCTATTGGTGATCCTTGCTTGAAAACAATTACGACTGTGATGTTTGCCAAATACTGATTCTCTATTTCCATATTTCTTTCTACAATGAGCATTGGAATTATGCTGTAAGGAAGATCTTCCCACTTCTCCCTATTATTAACTTACTTAATTATTCATTTGCACCAGTATGGACTCCTAGAATATTAATTTCATTTTTCAGGTGAGAAAAGTGAGGCCAACAGCTATTAGGCAAGGAACACAAGGCTACAAAGCTGGGAGGAGGGAGAACTAGGATTTCGTCTTGGTCTACCTGAGTCCTTAACTAACACATTCTTCTTCCTGACAACATCGATCTTGTAACTTGGCATAGTTACCTCTTTGCTTTGCTTACTGGAAAGTTCAAATTCAAAACCACCTTTAGTAACATTGCTGGTTCTCACAACATGCAAACTTTGCCTCCAACATCCTCATTTCATTGTATCCTATTTCTCTCTCGCTCCTGTCTTTATCTATATTTTATTTTAGTTATCATATTTGTTTTCTTTGTTTCCTCATGAATCACTTTAAATCCCTCTTTTGGAGAAAATCAGTAATAAAAAAGCATATCTGTGAGACAAAATCATGGTAAGTCTTTTATTATCATTTGAAGTAAATCATTTCAATTGCTGAGAGAGTGTCTCTTGGCAATGGTGTCCATGGAGTGGTCCTTGAGACTTGTCCAAGTGAACAAATTCACATAATGTGTGGAAACACATACCTCTCTGTGCTTCCAAATAAATGAAGGTGTCCAGATGGGGTTATCAGAGAACATAACTATGACAACCAGATACCAAGTGCTGAATGCCTGAAGTTGACATATGAAGAAACCATTTTTAATGATGACCATGCATCTTTAAGATAAAACTCCAAATGGCTCATTCTGGGGCTTTTTTTTTTCTTTTTTTCTTTTTTTTTGAAGATTAAAGGGTTTTTAAGGCAAGCAGTGCGCTTTCTGAAGCTCCATACAGTACTCAAGCAGAAGCCTCCAGAAGATGTAATACAATGACAATTGCAGAGTAGGCCAGTGTCACCTGAAAGATGCAGGTGGTAAACCTATGTGCTTTGCTTCCCAGGATCTATTTTCTCTACTTCTTGGAAGTGTATTTAAAGTTTCTTTGGAAACGCATCTCTCTTCTACTCTCAGCTATATTGTTGGGGTAAGCCGAATTCACCCATAGCTCTAGGGGTTTACACCAATAAGCCTAACCCAACCCCAACCATAATAACTGGTTCAGGCATGGGCAGGTAACAAACAGAGTCAGGGACATGACAGCTAGTTCCTGGGGTCTTCTAAGAGAGAAGAACTTATCTCCTTCATGGAACTTTATGGAATAGTTGCTCTCTCTTCCTCCAATGATGGATTGAGGATGTGATGTCAAGAACCAGTGCAGCCATATTGTGATCTCGAGATGGAGTTTGCCTGAGAATGAAAATAAACCAGAGAACTGAAACTAAGAAATGGAAATATGATCTGGACTGTGTCTTTAGCTCCATCAGAAGCCAGATTATCTCCTAATTGTTGTAAGAGCCAGTGAATTGCCATTTTTTTTTATTATTGTAACAGTTAGGATAGAGTTGTCTATCATTTGCAAATGATAAAACTAGATAGACTAAAAGTCTTATTTGGTTTCAGAATTACATTACTGGCCAAGTTTAATAAACACACAGATGCTCAGGGGGTCTGAGTGTTTAATAAACATTGCCAATGATTCTTGTGCATACCCAAGCCTGGGAATCAGTGATCTCTGCTCATACACATTAAGATTGGCCATTGGTGGTCCTCGGTCCTCAGTCCTCGGTATGGCCCTTCTGCTTCCTTCCCTCCCCTTCTCCTCTGCCAGGTGAGAGACACCCAGGGAGGAGGCCTGGCTTCAGCACCCCCAGCTTCAATGCTTTCTATTTATATGGGAAATTGCTTGCATTTTCCTAGTTAGCGGCAGATCTGCCGTTTGATGTTAATGAGTTTGTGAACCCAACAAAAACATAAAAGACGAGGCCCTTCCAAAGAGAGAAAATAGAAAATAAAGTGCCATCCAGAATGGGGCAGGCTTGAAATCCGCCTGGAATCTCACCAGCCCCTTCCTCTGTCTTCCCAAGGGGGCCCCTTTCATCCAACTGAAGAAATCAAGATAAAATACCATCCTTGTGACGATCCTGCAAAACCAAACCAATCTGATTTGTCCAGACAAAGAAAATGAGGAATTTGGCTGATCAAAGTGGGCACAGCTCCCCACTTCAACTTCTCCCACCCCATCAGGCCTCCCGTAGACAAGAGACACAAATTTCTCACACATCAGTGATACTCCCATACTTATTTTCAAACAGCCCCTTGCATCCTGGTGCAAATCTTAGCTGTCTCATAATAACCCACTTTAGGACATGGATGTTCTGATCTGATATTATTAGATGGAAAGTGGCCGCTTTCTAATCTGGAGAGAGGCAGGGGCATTTGTAACTGCTAGAATCAAAGGCCTGGTCTCTTCTGTTCCTAATTATCAATAGTGTTTTATAATCTTATTAATATTGATACACAGTATACTGAAGATCTGTTAAGGCGTAATGTATGTGGAAGATAATTAACAAGATCCGAGTCAGATCAATCGCCTATTTGACAGCCAACGGTGTGTGGCTTATAAATTATACATATTCTAGGTATTGCTCAAAATGTTTAAAGTTTCAGTCCAATCCTCCCCATCCAGCACGGGGGGGAAGGCATGAACCTAAAGGTACTGTCCCCAGCCTATTGGAGCTTCCTGTGCTCACGCGGGACTCACTCTTGCTTAAAAATCAAAGGGTTCCATTAACCGCCGAGATCTACACACAGCATAAAAACACATCCTCTCCTTGTAAAGTGCAGAAAAACAAAAGGTGAAATCTTGTAAGAAAAGAGATGATTAATAAAAGGAAGGTAATTCGCCTTTTGATTTCCGGAAGAAGGTAACAGTTGGATGTTTCAAATGGTAGAACTGATTTTTCCTGCTGGCGCTAGTCTGTAACAGGGTGAGGTATCAGGTTGCAATAATTACAAGGAATAATCCCAATTAAAGTGTATGTTTGAGTAGTTTGAAGAGCTTAAAATCACCTGGTCAAGTACAGTGTGTGTACATATGTGTGTACACGTTTGCACACGTGTATTGTAAAGGCAGTGGACATTATTTTTTCTCTCAGCATACCTTTAGGGACAACCCCTCCCCCATTCAACAATAATCCCATTCAGTCCACTGGGTTCAGATGGGGCTGACCCTACAGCCCTGCCCCAGGGGCAGGCACATGACCCAAACTGGTCAATCAGAGCCCTTCTCATGATTTATTTTTCAGAGCTATTGGAAAAGAGAGTGCAATTTCCCAATGGGGTTTTAAGCAGGAAGGTATGAGTGTCCTACTGCTGACAGTCACTTTGCCACAAGGTGGGAAGAGCTTGTCTGAGCAATCAGAGGGAAGCACAACCAAGCCATGAAGAGAACTGAGTCTCGCTGGCATCATTTGAACTCCTGGATGCAGCTGCACCTGAAGTTCACACCTGAGCTCCCAATTACCGGAGTCAATCATGAATTCTCCTTCCTGCTTAAGGCAATACAAATTGGGTTTCTATCACTTTACTCATGAAATTCTAGATCAAGGCAAGATTTCTGGCCCCACCACTTTCCACAAAAGGGCTGAGGAAGCTAGGTTGAGAACTCAGGTTCAGAAGTCAGAAATAAAGATGAACCCCAAAAAACATAGGGTGCGGCAGGACTGTCACGACAACAGGACTGCAATGAGGAGACTTAGATCTGGTGCCGAGCCTTTCAGAATCTCCTGGCATCTATCCTTCAGCTGGGGAGATTGCAGCATTCTACTACAGAGCTTACAGCCCCCATGGGAAGGGAGCCTTGCTCTCAGAGAGTCCCCAACAATCAGTGTCCTAGCTTAGGCTGAAGGAAGTCATAACTCCAAAGGGAGAGCTCCAGGAGCCTGGACCGTCCTTGGAATTTGTGATGGGTCATTGTGAGGACACTCAGTGATTCTGGTCTATCCCCCACATTGTGGCGTTAGGTTCATAGAGGATGACCATGGTAACACAGGGAAGCCTCATCTTTGTCGCCGGCCAGTTTCTAAGAGCAGTGTTAAGGGCAAAGTCACTGTTGGAGGAGAGTGTGCTGCTAGCCTCTACAGGGCCTTGGCACAAATTAGAAAAAGTCACCCACTTTGGGCAGACGAATTAGGAAGACTCCCTAGCAAGTGGGTGCATGCTCTGGACAGAAGAATCAACAGCAGAACACAGGGCTAGGAAAGAGAAACTCGAACAGGATTGTAACCCTCATTTCCCTGACGCCCTGTGCATTGTGCAAACCGGACAACGATATGTGATAGAACTGAGATTCCTCAGTCAGCCTCCCTCGGCTGACTGACGGACTGGCTCCTCTTCCTGCCCTCTGTAAAACATCCTGGGGCCCGCGTGCCCGTGATTCTCTGAACGCTCAGGGTTACGAGGCTGCTTTCTAGCGTGTCCACACACTTCTGCTTCTTCAGCTGAGATGAACGCTTGCTGTGAGTCCACGAGGTTCGTACCCAGACCTATTCGTGCCACTACACTGCAGCCATCCAAATTAATTTAGAGGTGTGGTAACCGACGAAATAGAAATAAGAAAAGAGAGCATTGTGATTTCTATGAGTACTAAATGAATACTTTGGAACGATAAAAGGCAAGTTGCTCAAAAAAAAAAAGTGCTTAAAATTAAGCAATCTTTTGGAGGTGATGAAAATGCATTGGTTTTATACAACTGTATAAAAATGTATGCAACTGTTAAAACTCATCGAATCACGCACCGTAACTAGATGCAGTATATTATATGTAGATTATGTCTCCATGAAATTGATAAGAAAAAGAGTAAGTGCAAGTGAGGTGATGTAAAAGGTCAGGGAATATAAAACATAAAATTCCTCAGAGTCTTGCATTCTGATTGTTCTGCAAGTGTCTTTAAGATCTCACTTTAAGATCTTCCCTAAAAAAAAGAAAAAAAAAAACAAATCACACATGCACAACAACTGGAAATTGTAAATGATGTGCAGTGGCTTCGGGAAGAAAAAGAAGCTGGAACAGCAAAGACCAGACCCAGACCCCAAGAAAAGCCTCGGTTCTACCTCAAAAGATTGGCGAAGAAAATGTACACTTACCCTGTTGAAATTTTTCAAAGTGTTTAAACTTTGTATAATGTGTCTATGTATTGTTTTAGAAAGACTCTTCATTTCAGCTGACTTTTTTGTGATGAATTGCCCACTTCTGGCCCGATCCCACCTTAGAGCAAAGCTTCCATAGTGGTCTCTGTCGCCCCAAAGATCCCCGAAGTCATCCTTACAGCATGTAACAGCGCCATATTTCAATAAACCCGGCACGATCTATTTTTCTTCCTTCCCCCCCTGCCCCCATCCTGCCCCCGGGGAACAGGTTGCTGTTTCTTCACTTGAGCTTGGCGTAAGGGGAGAGTTGCGCAAAAAGCTGGCTCGCCCCTCGGTGTGGGGAGATGCTCGTGCCACGGGCGGCCTTTGACCAAGCACAGGCTCACACGGCAAAACGCAATCGGCTACGTATTTAAGTTGTGTGCTCTCTCTGTCTCAGTCTGTCTGTCTCTCTGTTGCTGAGTCATTATAACTATAACATAATTTAAATTACATAATTTGAAACCACCACATATCCACTGACACGTGCGGTCAGTAAGAGTATCATTCCCAGCTCTTTTCTTTCTCCCTTCCAGAGAAGTGTTAGCTCCCTCAGATGGTGTCCCGGGGGGCACTCTACTTCTCTGCCTTAATATTCGGCTGAACCACTGATTTGGCCCATGCAGACGTGGCATGAAAAGAACTAAAGGTGTGTGTGTTTCTGGCTTGCCGTCTTTTATTTCTGCCATATGCCGTGAAAAGAACATACCCTGAGAAGTCGAGAAGGATAAGAAACACGTGAGGCGAACCTGGACCTAACCCACTGCCTGGGGCCACGCCCGGTCAACTCACGGCCTGGAGCAAGCTGCCTGGGTCAGCTCATATAACCATGAGCCAAACACACACACATTTGTTGTTGTAAGCCATTGAGACTTAGGTGGCATTTGTTATGCAGCACTGTCGAGTGAAAACATGACTGATACAGGGTGGCGGGGGCGGGGGTAGGCGAGGGTCGGGGGAGTGGTCGTATTAAAAAGCTTCCGGTCCAACCCATTGATTTTACAGATGAAACTATTTACTAACTCTGTGATACCGGACTGCACAGTTTCTGGCCTCAGTTCTTTCATCTGTAAAATGAAAATGCAGCACCTGTCCTACTCAGCTCTCAGGGATGTAATAAGGATACAATAACAGCTACGAGAAAGTTCGCCTAGTGTCATAATCGCCATAATGCTGCTGTGAACCCTAGACCGTTGATAGCTCCCCGCTGCCCACAGAGCACAGCCAGCATCTCTTGTCATGGCTTGCAAGTCCCCCGTGTCTGCTCCTGCCTGCCATAACCACTTTTCTTCTCACATCACGTCGCAGCCACTGCGATTATTTCCTACTCCCCGAACTGTCTCTGATCTTCCTTTTTCTCCATGACTTTTCTCACCCTGGACCCTCCCTTTAGAATGCCTTTCCTTGTCATCTCACCTTGTGGAAACCTCCACTGTGCAACTCAACTATCGCATCCTCCAAATGGCTTTAACCAACCCCTTTAGCGAAAATTCAGTCATATTTCCTTCTGGGCACTTAACACGTTTTACTTGGATTACAGGCGTTGAACCCAAGTTCATCACCTACGACAAGTGAAAATAAGCTTTGTGAGCACAAGGATCAATTTTTGCTTCCCATGGACACCCTCCACCAGTGAAGTATTCAATATATGCTTGGCATTCATTGGTAATGAAACGAAGTGTCTTACCCAAGCGCCAGGAAGCAAAGCTATGCCAGCCAACTCTGATGGTGTAATTTGTCATGTTCTGGTGTACTCCACAGTGATAGAGAATGGTACCGATTCACCCAAATAACTGCCACTTATCATACCTTTATCCCTGGGGCAGGACCTGCACATACTGTCCTATCTAAATCTTCCAACATCCCTCTCTGAGAGGTCCTCAGTTAACATGTAGCAGAGATGCTATGCATTTTCCCTTACCTCCTGGGTACCCAGCTAGATTACATTTCCCAGATTCCCTAGCAATTGGGTATAGACATGTGACTGAGTTCTGCCCAATGAAATGCGAGAGGAAGCAGCATATGCACTTCCAGGCCAGACCTATAAAACCTCTCCTGCAATGCTCCGTTTTTTCCTGACAGTAAGTATAAAAGATCCAACCGGTGACCTGGAGGAGCCACAAGATGGGAAGAGCTTGGTTTTATGAATCTGGTTCCAGGTGGAAGGCCACCTGCTGAATACTCCTATATTGGATCATAATATGATTGTAAAATAATTTCTGTTTGGTTTAGCCACTGAGATTCTACTTACTTGCAGCTGTTACATGAAGAAACAGATTCAGGTTAAGTGACAGGCAAATTACATAAAAATTAGGGCTGGGATTTTAACTCAAACTTATCTGTCTTGACTTCCTGTGATCCCAACTACAATACATACTGCCTCTCAGCTAAGAAAAAACACGAACAGGTGGAAACAAACCTCTTATTGGGGCAAAATCAGGGCTTTCTAAACCATGACTTCCTGTGGCTCTGGAATGTTGCGCCAGCAGAGGTGCCATGGGGTGGTTTTGTGAAACTGCTGAGTTGTCGTCTACTTTAAGGCAAGGGGGAAGCAGAAGGAAGTGACAGGTAATGAGTGCCCACACATGCAAGGCACTTTGGACACGTGTTATGTCATTTACTCTCCACAATAACCTTCCGGGAAGGTATTACTACCCTCAGGCTCAGAAAAGCTAGCGATTTTCTCACGGTTCTACTGCTAATAAGCAGAAACACTGAGTGAGATTCAAACCCATGTCCGTCTGATTCCAAGTCTAGTCTTTATATTTTCTATTACCGCCCTTAGGAGGATACCATTTCCGGATCCGTTTCATTCATACATTCAATGTTGGTTGGGTGCCTACTATGAGTCAAGCGCCCTGCCGGTCTCTAGGGATGAGGGCCAGGACAAGGTTGGTGTAAGAAGGGCATCTAAGGAGGTACTAACTGTCAGGTGTTCACCCTACACTCCCAGTACTCTGAAGGTGAAGGCCTCCTTAAATTTTGTGCCTCAGTCACCTTAGTCACCTTACTGTACCCCAGTCTCAGTCCTGATAGAGCAGTTAGCAAAGTCAGACATAGATTCTGCCCTTAGAGAGCTTACAGCTTAGAGAAGAAGACTGACAAGCAACCAGTATTCCACTCGTTATTGTAAACTGCCCCAAATGTACTGCCGTCGTGCAGTAAAAACCACACTGTTTTATTACGCTCACAGTCTGTTGTCAAGAGCTTAGACAGGCACAGGGGGGATGCTTTGTCTCTACTCCACAATATTTGGGGATCCAGCTAGATGCCCAGATAGGACAGGGGGACCGGCACAGATCTGGAGCTTTGTCCTTCACATCTGGCATCTTGGCTGTGAGGAGCCGAGGGTTGTCCTTCAGCACTGTGCGAGGCTTTCCTGTACGGCTTAGGCTTCTGACGAAAGTCACTAGTCTGCCCAGATCCACAAGGAAGGGACAGAGCCCCATCTTTCAATGAAAGGATAATCAAAGTGTTAGTGCTCATTTTCAAAATCATCACAATGACAAAAATGAATGAATATATTTTCTATAGAAGAATGGAGCAAAAAGTCAACCTACTGAATGGGCAGAAATATTTGCAAATCATATATCTAATAAGGGGTTAATATTCAAAATGTATACAGGACTCGTACAACTCAATAGCAAAAAGACAAACGATTCGATTAATAAATGGGCACAGGATCTGAATAGATATTTTTCAAAGAAGACATTCAGATGGCCAACAGGCACATATAAAGATGTCCAATATCACTAGTCATCAAGGAAATGCAAACGAAAACCACAATGAGCCATCACCTCATACCTGTTAGAAGGGCTATTATCAAAATGGTAAGAAATCACAAGTATTTGCGAGGATGTGGAGAAGAAGAAATTCTGTACACTGTTGGTGGGAATTAAATCGATGCAGCCACTATGGAAAATAGTTTGCGCGTTCCTCAAAAAATTAAAAATAGAACTACCTTATGGTCCAGCAATTCCACTACTAGGTATTTATCCGAAAAATATAAAAACACTAATTTGGAAAGATATGCGCACCCCCATGTTTATTGCAGCATTATCTACAATAGCCAAGGTATGGAAACAACCTACGTGTCCATAGATGAATGAATGGATAAAGAAGATGTGGTACATATATATAATGTATAAAAGTTATATATAAATATATGTTATATATACATATAATAGATATAATAGATATATCCAAGAGACAATTAGGCAGGTGGAGATCAAAATAAGAAGGAGCATTATTTTATGAAAATGTGTAACAGAGGATTCTTGTAGGGGGGCTGAACCGGTCACAGCAAAAACGCCTCATTCATCCATCCATTCATTCGACCAACAAACCAACATTTACTGAGCACCTCCAAGGCACCAGGCGCTCCCTCAGCTCGTCACTGGGGGGAACGATTCTGCCTGGGGACAGGCGTGCAGATTTTGTGTGACTTATTATCTAGCCTAGCCCAACAGGTGGTGCTGACCCATCACACAGAATCCGTTCGAATGGGTGCATAAAATTGCGTCCCAAGTCTCTCACGTGCACTTGCCCTGGAAAAGCGGTTGAGGGTGACAGAGACGCGTAACCCTAATCCTGGAGAACTTGTCATCGGTGCTGTTACCATCAGCGGCACCACTATTATTATCATGGATGCACTGCAATTGATGGTACTTTGATGTTTTTAACAAACCCTGACATTTGTAAAGGGATTATAGGTTCCAAAGCTCTTTCATATTCTTTACCTCACCTCGAACCTACAGGGCAGAGGAGGACAAGCATTTCTCATACCACGTGTCATACAAAGCATTCGGCCTACACTAGCTCACGAATCTTCCCAACGCTCTAGGACAGAAGTAGACCAGCTTTCAGATGAGGAAACCGGGCTTATGAAGGCAAAGTGAGTTTCTCAAGGTCGCCCCGAGAGTAAGGAAGCTGCGGAGAGGGAAATCAAGGCCCAGGTCTATCTGACTTGAAGCCAACTTGGCCCCCTATGCCTGGAACAGCCCAGGGCTGTCCCTCCTCCACCTCCGGCTCCTCGGTTGGAAAGAGGAGCCAGGGTGCCTTTGTCGCCAAAGTACTGGATTGAGGTGGATGCTCAGCGACCCAGACTAGAATGTTCTGCCCTTGCCTACGACGGATGAAGATTTACTGTCTTTGCCAGATTGGGGAAAGGGGCCTCACCGAGCTTCTACCGGGGAACTGAAGAGAGAAGGTACTTCCGATGGGAGAGTGGCAGCACCTTGGTCACCCGCTTCTCACTTAACTCTTTCCTTGCTGCGTCAGCACTGGCAACAAGGGTTTGGGCCTGGAGTTCAGTTTTGTGTGTCTCTGCCAGGGTTTGTGTTGGGCAAGCAACAGCTGGATTTCCGCTCCACGGTGTTTCAACACGTTGGCCCAGCCGGCTAGCCCTGGCGGTTCCATTCATTGCGGGCCTCATTAGTGCCGGCAGCTCGGATTTACACAGATGTAAATCAGGTCATTAGCGCCTCACAGTTTGGCGAGGAGGTGTGGCCAAAAGGGGATTTAAGGGTGGGACTAAGGGGGTGGGGGGTAGGGAGCCCAACTTAATGTTTAACCCCTCTGACAATGGGATCGCAAGCCTTCCCCACCCTTATCCCAAAGCAGCTTCTTGGGTGAAAGAGTCTAAACACACAGATGGGGCTGGGTGGCGGGAAATGAATTGCTGAATTGTACATCGGATGCTAGGGGAGTTAGCCCAGGCCAATAGGAAGTAACTTCTCGAGTGGGGGTTTTCTTGAGCCCCCATTTCTCTCCCTAAACACACTTCGCCAGTCTTTTGTCTGAGAAGAGAAGCCCCTGAATGCCTCTTATCACAGTGTTAAGTTGTTGTGAGGGGGTCAAATTGAAGGGAAGATAATTCCAGGAGGGGGAAGGGGATGAGAGATGGGGAGAGGAAAGGGAGAGAGACCCATTTCTGGTCAATAATTAACAACAAATGTCTCCTTCAAAAAAAAAAAAAAAAGTATCCCGCAGAATTTTCAACTTCCCTTCTTTGGAAAGTCAAAAGTTTAACCGGGCGCCAGGATGCTGATGGCAAGACCAGGTTCCAGTCTGCTCATGTCACCCAGCTGTGGTCATCTTCTCGGGAAGACAGCAGTGTCTGGCGACAACAGGTGGAGGCCTCAAGCCTTCCCTCTGGAGTTCCAGGCAGAAAGGCAGGACTCCAGCGTCTGTCATCTTGGGCGTTGAGGATCCCTCCACAGGCTAGTCTCAAATCAAGACATCAGAAGCACCTGTTTTAGAGTCTAACCTGGGTTTTCATTCTGGCTTGGTCGTTACCTGCTGTGCAACCTTGCACAAGTTACTTAACTTCTCTGAACCAGTTTACTTAGCTATGGAATGGAGCCAATACAATTGCTTTTGCAGAGTCGATGCCAGGATTAGACACAATATACATCAGGGGTCAGCAAACTAAGGCCTGTGGGATAAATCTAGCTGTTGCCTGTTCTTTAAATAAAGGTTTATTGGAAAACAGCCACATCAATGTCTGCTTTCATGTTCCAAAGGCCAAACTGAGCAGTTGTGGCTGTGACTCTATGGCCCACAAAACCTGAAGTATTTTCTCTAGCCTTTTGCAGAAAATTGTTCTGATCTCTGGGATACATAAAGGGTGCAGACTGGTGCTTTGTAAAAGATCTCCACATGGCAGAGGTGCTAGTTAATTTCATCAATGTCATCCCAGGGCATTCAGGGATTTGTCCTTCCTGTTGAGAAGGGTGGGTCTTCTCTTGGGTCTTTCCCTCCTAGAAGCCTGTGCTCTTCACTCCTACGTTAGATGCTGACAATTGCACTGGGGACTGGGGTCTTTTCTTATTCTGCCAGAGCATACAGTAGATGCTAATGACAGCATCTTTCTCCCTTGTTGGGACCAAAAGGGCTTCAGCCTTTGGAGGCCACCAAGTCAATTGACAGATGGCAGCCCTGGAGCCCAGGAAAAAGAAACCACAGAGGCAGGTGAGAGCAGAGCAGGCCCGGGAGGCAGACCTGTGGGCTCAGCAAGGCTGTGGCTAAACGATTCTTGGGAGCCAGTGTTTGCCTTGAGATGAAGGACGGCGAAGAAAGAAGGAAGCCACACGGTTCTTCTAGACCAATCCCTAGAGCACAGCATGCTGAGCTGCCTTGGCTGCACAGACCTCTCCCCACAAAAGAGCAGGACAAGTTCAGGGCCAGCTCCCTACACTCCACTCCTGCCTTCTTGAACCCAGCACCAAATGGACGAATTCAGCAAATCCTTACGAAGTCAACTAAAGCAACTGTTGAATTTGACTGACCGAGAAAGAGCCTCTCAATAAACATTGGTTGATTAATAAGACCTTTTCTTTGTACAATTTGCCCGTCTCACTAGGGGTATCTCATTTAATTCTCACGGCACCTTGAGAATATTGTCTCAGTTTTACACTTGAGAAAACTGAGGCGTGT
The DNA here is from genome assembly GCF_014176215.1 of Rousettus aegyptiacus. Lineage (NCBI taxonomy): Eukaryota > Metazoa > Chordata > Mammalia > Chiroptera > Pteropodidae > Rousettus > Rousettus aegyptiacus. The sequence goes on from NW_023416309.1 coordinate 48,221,264, forward strand.
GTGGTTGAGACAAAAACTCTGCTTTCCAGGACCAGGCAGCAAGATTCAAGCAGAAGTCCTCAAAGTCCTGCCGGTCGCCTTTCTTTCTTTCAACTTGCTTTGTGTGATGTATATGCTCTGGCCTAAATTGCATGAATCGTTCTCTCAGAGTAGGAACAGGACCTTGCAAAGTAGCCTCGCCAGCCCTGCCCACAAATACCTCCAGCCTGCAATCTTGGCCCATTTGGACTCCTGCTGGCCTTCCCCTATAGGCCCTGCCTGGAAGAACTGCAAGGCACAGATCAAGAGCCTCCTGCTAGAAGTGCTACAAATGGTGTTTACACACCAGTATTTTTGCAAGGCCCATAGGCCTATCCAGTAATACCAGCTAAAAGTGCCAAGTCCTAACCAGTGGCTCTTGACGCCATAATTGAACACTTACCACGTTCCAGGCATTATGTTAAGGGCCTTACACACACCAGTACTGTGGTTCTCAAAGTTTCAAAGACTCTTTTGGGGGTCTGGGAAACCAAAACTATTCCCTAATATTTTCACAATATTACCAAGGCATTATTTGCTTTTTTCCACTCTCATTCTCTCTTAGGTATACAATTGAATTTTCCAGAAGCTGCGTGATGTATGATGACGTCCCGATGGCCCATGGTATGTGTTTTCTAGAGTCGACTCAACTGGGGTATTTGGGGTGCTCAATAAGTTGTAAGAGTACAAAGGGGTCCTGAGGGCACGATGTTTGAGAACCGCTGTACGATCACATCTTTTTTTTTTTTTCTTACCTTCATAACAACCCATGAGGAAGGTACTACCATCTCTAGTTTATAGATGAGGAAACGGAGATAGTGAGGGGTAAAGTGACTCGCCCAGGTCACGCAGGAAAGGAAGGGGAAGCTGGTTGTGCGTTGGGCCGAGAACGAGCGCCTCACGTCTGTGCGGGACAGCCTCTCTCCGCTCTGTCTGAGAAGACCCTACTCTGGAGGTTGGGATCCTGACTCGAGGATGCCCTGGGTAGGTTATTTGACTGGTTTCTTCCCTTCTGAGAACTCAGGAAATGTCAGACTTTTGGGGCCTGTTTTCCGATGGTTCAAATAAGAGTAGGGGAGTAGCCCCCGGGGCAATCCCTGAGGTCTTTTCTAGCTGGGCTCCCCCAGTCACAGAGCTCCAAGTGCCACCTGTGAGGACAGGTGAGAGCAGATGACAGAGGGGCCAGCTGGGATAGGGCAAGGAAGTCGCGGGACCCACTATTGCCTTCCCTGAGAGTTCAACTTCACCCTTTTTTAAAAATTTAGATACAGAATCTAGTCAGATTTCAATCCAGTGGCTTTGCCAAGAAGAAATTACTTTAAAAAAAAATCAAAACAAAACAAAACCTTTTCAACGCTGAAAGCTTGGCCCAGCCTTCCGCTCTCTCCGTTCTCGCGCTGTTAATGGCTGTCCCCAGCGGCCTAGGCCAGGACTCGGCTTTGTTCCTGGTGTGAATGAGAGAGGAGAGCACCTGCTCATCGCTTAGACAAACAGCACCATTTAGAATGGGTACTAGTGCCATCATTGGCTAAGAGGCCCCGAGAAACAGAATCCCTGACTTTTGTTGGGGTTTTCTGTGTGTCTGTTTCATTTTGTTTTGTTTCAGATATTTTGTTATTCTGTATGCTTCAAAAGAGGCTTGGGTGGCCCTGGGAAGGCCTGTATTCTTTGCTCATTTCCCTCCCATGGGGCTTTTGTCGACTCGTTTCTTGTGTTGGTCTTATTGTTCTTGCCCAGAGATTTGGGCTGTAAAATAAAGAGGCTGGATTTTTAAAAGGAGACAGAAGGAAGGTGCCCTGAGTGGCTAAATTACACCTGTAAACATACAGTGGTGGTAGCCCTTGGGGCCTGCATCCCCCTCTCAGCCAATGCCCACGACCCATCCCAGAGTCAAATCAGCCTGAAACCTGGGACTCGCCTTTGACCTTGCTCTTCATTACCAGCCTATCCTTTCCACGTCCAAGACCTGTACATTCTATCTCCTTAATTGGTCTTAAGTGTTTGGTAGCACAGGAAGCAAATGCGTTTGTGCACGAATCAGGCCTGAGTTTGAATTCCAGTTTGGCTCCTTGACTGAGCATGATCCATATTGCCCCAGCTCACCTTCAAGTTCACCTGCTAACGGTCTCCTGCATCAAGTGCCCAAAGTTTCTCTCTGCTTGGTCACCAGAGGGCTTTTCCTGATACCGAGGGAGCTTGCCCAGCCCTGGAGCAAGACAAGTAGAGTGCTCTGGATTTATCACCCCAGAGAAGGCGTCTCCCGAAAAGGGCCAAGTGGTCGGCAGCACCTCGGCTTCCATGCCCCTTTGGGGGATGGCATGATACTGGGCACGTGATTGCTCAGGAGTCCGTAGCAGGATTAAGCCCCAGTTGTCCAGAGCGATGCCTGCAACACCTCTCTCTCTCGTCCTCACTCCCTCGTTTGTGCTTTCTGGGATGTCCTCCCAAGTAAAAGTCCTTGTCTTGGGATCTACTTATAAGGGTGAGGCCCAAAGTATTATAGCAGATTACTTATGCTCCACGAGCCTCAGTTTCCTCAGTAGTAAAAGGGGTTGGCAATCCCCCCTTGCAAGGCTGTTAATGAGTAATAATTTGTACTAATCCTTAAAATGGCCAAATCCAAAATCGCATCAGCTGTCTCCACGCACCCACGTCTGCTGCAGGCGCCACAGAATCGAACTGGGGATTTTACGAAGGCTCATTATTTTCCAATCACTGCGGGTTAATATCCAGTGCACATGTTCTAGGGTTTGGAGACTCCGTGTCACACGCTTGTACCAATGTACTGATGTTCTTATTTGGGCCTCTGTGACAAATGAAAAATGGCTACTGTAGCAAAGAAGGGAAATGCAGGTCTCTGGGTGAGAAGACAAATTCACTATTCATTTGTCAGAAAGATTTCTAATCCTCTCCGAAGTAGCATGGAAGAGCAGAGAGAGAATTTGAATCCTGGCTCCATCGCTTAAGGGCTGCGTAAGTTTGAAGAGTTTACTTGCTGAGCTTCTGTTTTCTGCCTTGCAGAATTAACGGTGAAAATTATAAATGCTATCTCTAAACCCTTAGGGGCAACTCTATCATGGATACAGAAATGAATGATCCAGTCACTGCTTTCACAGATCTTAGAATCTCATTGGGAGGTAAGTTCAGACACAGGAATAGCGGAACCCGGGGATGACCGGCCCCTTGGACACAAGTGTTTACTGAGCCTCGCTGCTCCCTGGGCACTGGAAGGGAAGTGCCTGCCAGAGGCGTCCTCAAGGGGAGTCCCCCTTTCTACTGCTATCATATAAGTCTCCTTTTTTCCCTCTCTCCCTCCCTTTCTTTCTTCCTTCCTTTATTACTTTCGTCTTGAACCCTGAGGAAAAACAGATCTAGGAGACCCCGAGCCTTGTAGATCCCATGCGTCTTTCAGTGTAAACTGACGGTCAGGCGTCTTCCACCCTCGGGGGACTTCAATTTGGATGGATGCAGGAGCATTATAACCACTGAATTCATGAACTATCTCTTGTAAGGTATTTTGTAAACGGTAGTATGCTAAGGCCAGCTCATAACTGGCTTGAAAGAGCTGACTATTAAGTGTTCAGGAATTTGGCAAGTGATTGATTTCACACGGGTAGCTCGCACTCAGTTGTGGTGAGAGTATTCACATTACAGAAACTGGCAAACGCTGAAATCAAGGATTTTCTCTTCTCGGAGAGCCAGTTGTTAAACATTGACCAGCACACAACTGTATAAAATGTAGGTAACACAAGAGAGACCGCGTTGGATAGAAACAAGGAGCCACACAGCGGGCTTGATGATGATTATGTAGGGAGCATCACTGATTTACAGTTAGGAAATAGATTTCGAGTTCCAGCTGAGTGACTCAGAGCAGGTCACCTTCCTCCTCTGGAACTCAGTTTCCTATCTGCTAAATGGGAATGCCGGCGACACCTCTTGCCCTTTCTCACTGGGTTGTGAGGTGACTCACCAGAACCCCCGCTGTGATCTATACAGGGCTGCTCCCATCATCATAGAAACAGCTGGAGAGTGTGAGACTATCCTCTTGAATGTCTCCAAGAAATGATTTCACCGCACACAGGACCTGCCTGATAAACAATTGGAAACCAAGAAAAACAGCCATTCGGCTTTCTCTCCCCTGGTTGGACGAGAAGTGGCTTGACGGCACAGCTCTATCAGCTTTCTCTTTGTGCTCCTCACAGAGCATGACTGAGCAGATGGGGAAGGGAGAGGGCTTGGGGAGCCTGCGGTGACTACACCCACAAACACAGTGCTCAGGGGTGGGGGCAAAGAAAGAGCCCTGTCCTCCCTGATCCGCTCTGTGGAGGCTGTGGGGTTTATGAGCTATTTGAATGCTCAGTGGAATGTCCTTGACAGATGAGGACTACCAACACATGGGGATCTTTTATAAAAAAAAAAAAAAATGCTGATTTAAAGAGTGAAGCAAGAGCGATTTATTGTACAGACTGGAGATTTCCGCTTGGGCCACTGGCCTGGCATTGTCTTCAAGGTCACTGAGTCAACCGATTGCCACACTCGCCTTCTCCCAGCACCCCATCTCCCAGTTACCCTTTCTCCCTCCACGACGATCAGGCCTCGGCATTTACACCTGGAACCACACGCCCTGCAGTTTAATTATAGGAAAGTACTGATGTCTTTTCTCTAATGATTTAATAGCCTGTCTTCCCAAGCAAATTGCAAAAACCTTCAGGGCCTGGAATACTGTCAACTGAATGCTACCCCTGAGCCTCTCGGTGCGGGGCGGGCGCTCAGGACACCCTAAGAGCTGCTCCAGGCTGCAGGCTCGCCCGCGGGGAGACCCTGTGTGCCCTTTGGATGCGTGTGTAAGCCGCTCTCCTTGATGGCCAAGGAACCTGAGGCCTAGAGAGGCCCCAGAGCACGGAGTAAGCGGCAAAGCCAGACTTCAGACTTCCGTCTGTCTGAAAAACCCACGCTCGCTCTCGTGACTACCATGTTGTTAAGCAAAACCGAGGCAAAGCCGCGCCTCCCACGGAAGTGCCAGAGGGGCTGTCGCGAAGACAAGCAGCAGCTGCGGGGCGGGCGCCTCGGCCGCCAGCACCCAGGTGAGCACGGCGACATTCCTGCGGGTGGCTCTCGGCTCTGCCTGGCGGCTCGGCCCGCTGCGCTAGGCTGGGCCCGAAACCTGGTGTGACTTGGTGCGAACCTCCGTTTCCGACCTCTTTTCCTTTCCTCCTTCCCTGTGCTCTTCCTCCTGGGGAGCCCAGGGTGGTCTTGGTTTTCTGTGTTTCCACTTTCTCTCCCGCGCTGTGTGACGGGGGCGGAATGTTGCTGGAACATCGGGTCAGAGAGCACTCGGTGTGCCCAGGGCGCAGAGACGTGCTGTCCTCCCTGGCCAGGTGGCCACCGGGGCTACAGACGCGCCAGCAGCGCCGGCCTCCGAAAGGTTAAGGGGAGCAGGACACTTGGGGTGGGGGCTGGCCAGGTCTCTTAGGGCAGCCCCTGATAAGACACCAGGGACCAGAACTGAGGTGAAGGCCGCAGGGCTCTGCTAGGAATTGTCATTTCTCCCCCCAGGCTACCTCTGCTCTAGGCTTCTTTTTGGCCGTTAGAAACAGCCATGAGGTCCAAGATGAGGTGACTTCCAGCGTCTCCCTCCGAGCCCGCTTGCATGTCCTACTCCCCCCCCACCCCCCCCCTCCCCCACCAACGTTCATGCAGAGCTCACTTCCCAGCCGGAACACCCATCATTTCTGGATATCCCTTACAGGCACTGTGCTAAGTACTCAGGGTTGCCAGTTAAAACTCAGGCCACCTAGTTAAATTTGAATTTTAGATAAACAATGAATGGCGTTTTTTGTTTTTGTTTTTGTTTTTCAAGTATAAGTATATCCCATGCAATATTTGGGAAATACTTACACTGAAAAACTATTCATTATTTATTTGAAATTCAAATTTAACTAGGTATGCTTTTCTATTTTTTATTTGTTTGCTCATCTGGCAATCCTAGGTCTTATCTCAGTTAATCCTCACAGTCTCTGTACCAATAGTTTCTGCTAATATTCTTATTTTACAGAAGAGAAAACTTCATACAGAGCTTACTAACAACAGGGCCAGGATTTGAACCCGGTGTGTGTGTGGGGTGGGGCATCTGATTCCAAACCCAAGCCACCCCCACTCTGCTGGATGGCCTCGGGTGGCAATGTGTCCTGACTAAGCCTGAGGTATCTGAGGTCAGCCTAAAGTAACTAAACCACTCCCTGCCTCAGTCTCCTCCTCTGTAAATAGAGACGTAGTGTCTGCCTCATAGACGTGAGAATCAAATGAGTTCACACATGTCAAGGACTTAGATCTCTGCCTGGCCCTTGGTAAATGCTCAGGAGATGTTAACAGAAATGCCTCTTTAAAATGAGATAATAACGACTCATCCATTGGGGCTTTTTCTGAATCCTCACAGCATCCCAGGGAGGAAGGATAAGCAGGCATTGCCCTCAGGTTCCTTATGCATGAGGCACAGAGAAGTTGGGCTGGATCCACAAAGATTTGGGGCTAGAGCTGGGATTAGAACCTCAGTGCACTATTTCCTGGCCCAATATTCATTTCCCCATTAAACCACCATAAGCCAACATCTTCGTGGGGCCAGATGAGAAAGTACAAAAAATCTTTTAAACCATCATAGGAGTTCCCTCCTCTCAATGAGGAGAAACAGGTTATGACTTTTTTGGTCTCACATTTCCCCTTTGGGGATGGGCTGTGCACGTGTGTGTATCCATAGAGTTAAAATTCAAAATATGAAACATCCTGTTGGGCTCAGACACAACCAATCAGACCCAGGCCCTAGTGCTGGAGCAGGGTTCTGAGATCCCTCCCCATAAACCAGGCACTAACCTTCTAATGATTAGATACTTAGGAAGTCTGGGGAAGGGAGGAGGTCCAGGGTGAAGGGCAGGGACACATGGGGGCCATTGGGAAGCTCAGGGCAGTGTCTCTTGGCCAACCAGGACAGACATATTTTAGTATTTTAACAGCCAGCACGGCCATAGCCGTATGTGTTGATGAAGCTCACACTCATGTGTCAGGGTGTTCAGCCAGCAGATGGTCTCCGCCCACTAAAGGAAGGAAGGTTGAGGGCTGATGCTTGTGAGCCATGCCTGGTCAAATCCCCTGTAAACTCAGGACAGTGCGCGAATCATAACCGCTGCAATTAGAAGGTCAGCTACGCAGACACCAGTTCCCGCTGAGCCTAAGGGGTCTTTGCCATCGAGGTCTCACAAAACATCATTAGCTCATGTTATTGTGATTTCGGCAAATCTAGGATAACTGTGCGATGCTGCTTCGAACAGGAAGAATAGCTATGAAAGGCTTTCAGAAAGAACCCACGATAGGACGTCAGGGAGCTGAGACACTCGTCCAGTTTTGTCCCTGACTACGAGACCTTCCGCAAGCCATTCTCTGATTTTGGCTTACAGAAGGAACGAACCAGGTGGTATATTAGCCATGGCTCTTTAGGCTGAAAATGAAAAAAGAACCAACGCAAACAGGCTGAAGCCAAAACCCGATTTATTGGCTCACATTACTGAAACATTCGGAGATAAGGCGGGCTTCATGTGTAGCGGTACCAGGAGTTCAAACGGAAACACCTATGATTTGGGTTTTTCCTCACATTTTCCCATTTGCTCATTCTTTGTGATGACTCCAGTAGCTCCAGCCAGACACCATCCTTACAGTCAGCAATTCCATCAGAAATAGGTCTTCTCTATCCCAATAGCTCCAAAAACATTCTCACTGGACTGATGTGAGTTATGTGTCCATTGTAAACAAGTCACTAGAGCCAGAAGGACAGCATGTGCCAGGCCGGAGCCATGTGTCTGCCCCTTGAAGCCAGGAGTAGGTTGGCCCTAACCAAAGAAAAACCAGGGTGCCATGAATAAAAGGGAGAAGGGATGCTGGGAAGGCATGACAGTCAGGTGTTCACCACAGATGGCTCTCAGGTGACTTCTGGTCCTTAACATCTATGATTTTAGAGAATAAAATTGCTTTCCACCTTTTGGTACCTTACGAAGATGAATGCATGGGGGAGAATGTTCTGTTCTTTTTGAGGCTCCTTATTCTTCTTATCCCACTCATTTATCATTGTCATATGTCCCCTTGGGAAGAGAACAAAATTGAGAATTGACCTTGTAAAAAGTCAAAAAGCCACTCTTCAGTGGGATTTATGGAAGAAATTCTGGATTATCCTTCCTGAAGACGGATCTCCACGCAAACAACGCCCATACTAATCATTACAAAAAGGGAGGGTGGCCCGCCTCCAGCATCCACTGCCATCTGAGCCACCACATTGTCACTCATGGAGCAGCAAAATGTTGCTCTTCTCCTTTCCCCACAGCATTTACCCTGAAGTGTCCCTTGGTCCTTAAATCCAGCTCCAGGCTGATTTGTATGCCGCAGTGGTGATGTGCACCGTCTGCCTATCACCAGATCCAAACACCAAAGAATGAGCTTGTTTCAGGGCAGCTTTGTGAGCAACGGTAGAAGGAAAATGTTAATAAAAGGCCGTCTGCTGATGGGAGGTTAAATACTTTCATACTTCTCGGCTAACCCAGAGATTTCTCTGAATTCTCATTAAAAAAAAAAAAAAAAAAAGGTTCTCTGTAATCCGAAGTTTTACCTCATTAAATGCTGCAATCTGAGAAACGAGAAAAGGACTGAGATAAATATTGGCACCTAGTTCGGGTCACAGAGCTGTTATTCTGTGCCTGGCTTGCCCGGCTCCCCTGTAAGGGAGGGCTCGCCGAGCGACAGGGAGCAAACTGGGCAGGGTTCATGACTTCCTGTGGCCTCCCAGAACCTTTTCCTCTCTCAGTCCCAATCCACAGAGCCCATTCTGGTTTCTTCCTCCATAACTCTCCACAGTCACACCTTGCCCGTCTTCGGAGGCAAGGCCGCCCCGTGGAATTTCACAACCTGGCTAAATGACTGAGAACCCCAGAAGCAGCCGTCTCCTCTTCTTTGAAAGTAGTCAACTTCCCTTTTTTTCTGTCCCTGACTCATTTTCTTTTTTCTTTTCTATGCATCTACTATTATTTTCTCCTATATTCAATTTTCTTCCCTTCTTCAGGGACAGTAGTAAAATTTTTAATAAGAAAATATGGACCAATAAGAAAATTAATAATTTAATATACGAGAAACCATTGAATTGAACACATTAAATGGGTGAATTGTCTGATGTGGAAGTTATATCTCAATGAGCTGTATTTTTTTTTTTAAAGGGGGGAAGGTAGGAACTACAATCTGGTCGAATGAGAGGGAAGCTGCATCTACACAGGTTCAGACTGAGGAAAGGAATCGCAAAGGACGTGCATCACAAAATAGACATTTGCTCCACTTGGAGCCCCAGATGTTTTTCTTCCTCCCTTCTAAAGGCCGAAATAGCAGATGAGTCTATGGATATGGCCGAAATTAGGAGGGTCTGTGTACTTAGCACATTGGCGTGGGCGACGACCTTTTCACTGCCACATAAAGTCCCGCCCACTAAATGTCTGGAATCTGAGAGGCTAAGTTCAGGTAACGTCGGTTTCCCTTTCTCAGAACTAGCTGGTGAAAAGGTGCATGACTCATATTTGTCAGGGACAATTTTCTTTTATCTGTCTACTTTTTCCCGTTGCCATCGCTTCCTCCTCCTTTTCCACTTCTTAGAGGCGGCAATGGGATTCGGCCATGTGAACACAACAATTTACGGGGAAGCGATACGGTGTCTCTCGGATTCTCGGGACCCCCTCGTGCCACCCCAGGCCTCCACACACCACCTGCCCCACCTCGCGCACTCTCGGCTTTGCATAGGAAATTCACCACTTTATGGCCTGACGTAAAAGTGCCATTCCGAATAAACACAAAGGCAATCAAATGCTCTTGAGTCGTTGGTCTTAAATATCAGTCATGCTTCATCGCAGACGTACGGGACCTGTTCCTGGCATGATATCGTCGTATAAAGAGTGAGGGCCTTGGGGGCATCTTAATGAGGTGATAATAGGGAAAATAATGTTCTGGTTTCAGGGGTGGGGGGACTAGTATTCACTATAATTGTCAAAGCGGGCTTCATCTTACATTGGACTCCATGCTATACAGTATTTAAAAAGAGGAGGGGAGGGGAATGAAGATGTTGGGGGGGGGGGTACTCTGCACGTGCGAGCACATGCAGTGTTTTGAGTTTTGTTGCTTAATCTGCCTTTTATCGCTCCCGGAGACCTGCTCAGAACATCATGAGGCTTATGCACGTGACAGTCCTAGAGCGGTGGCTCCACGGAGCGTCCTTCTCCAGTACCCAGAGCTCTTTACGTGCCTTTCCTCTGCGCTCACGCTGCCTTCCCTGCCGTATTATGCTGTTATTTGGTTTTGCTTTGTTTTCTAAGATACCCTTTGTTACTCTTAAAGACCTGCCACTATTTCAAAACCTTTGCTCTTTGTATGATCCATTATGGAGCAATGGGGTGAGGGAGCTTCCTACTTTGCCATACAGATGGTCTTTATTCTCCCTTCCTCCTTCTTTCTTTTCAGACACTTGGAAGAACCAGATAGTTGAGAAAGTTCTTTGAAATGGGAAGTGACAAACCCTGTTCTTTATTGAGTGGTTTAACCTCTTTAGGACAAAAAAGATTGTCTAGAAACCAAGGTGGCATTGCTACTATTGAATAAGAGCAACATATAAGTTAAGTTACTCATTCATTCGTTTGTAACTTAAATATTCCCCTGCGGGGGCGGGGGAGGGGGGGAGGGGGGCAGGGGAGGGCCTGAGAGGTTTTTATATCTATGCCAAAAATTATATTTGCTCTGAGTCTTCATCTATTTTACTAACAGGATTCCTGAGTCCTATTTTAAATTTTTGTAATGATTCTCCTTTTCCAAGAATTCCAAAGTTCTCTTAGTCATGCTCGTGAATCAGTCCTCATTTTTTGCTCCCTTGCTGCTATAGCAAGTCAATTCAATCCACGGTCAATTATCCATCCATCCATTTATTCATCCATCTGTCCATCCGTCCATCCATTTATCCATCTTTCATCTGTCCACTCATTCATTCATTCAACAGATATTTACTTAACAATTAGGATGAGCTAAGTACTCAGCGTGGTGACTTTCTAGTGATACACCGATGGGTCTAAGTATCTGAAAGTTATAGATTTGTGAGGAATGTAGACAAAGATATAGACAGATAATTACAATACAGTATCAGATAATTACAGATAATTACAATACAGTGCCGAGCTCATTGGGAGCACAAAGAAGGGGAAGCTCCCCTGAGGGACTCAGAGAAAGTGCCCCTAAGGTAATGCTATTTTAAGCTGAGACCTAAAGGATAGAAGGAAAGAGAATGGAAAGGAGTAGGCCATTTGTCAGGAGAAAAAAAAAAAAAACTCAAAACATACCTGCTATTTCTACTGTGTAAAGGAATTCATCTTGCCAAACTCAGAGCCTCTTAAGTAATGATGGATTTTTGTGTAGAAAGAACAAACAGACCTCAGTGACTTAGGACAATTTGCTTAAACTTTTCTGGGCCTCAGTTGCCTCATTTGTAATGAGAACAAAATAATAATTCTTGGTCTACAGTGTTTGTTGTTGGAATGATTAGAGGTATTATAGGCAAATCCCCAGCCCATGAGAGGCCTTCACAAATGGTAGATTTTATTGCTATGAAAAGCACAAAGATATATCACTGTTCTTAAGAGTTTAGGTGGGAGTGGGGTGAGTATCCCAGAAGCTTAAAAGAGAAGGAGGAGGAGGAGGAAGGAGGAGGAAGGAGAAGGAGGAAAGAGAAAAAGGAAGGAAGGAAGGAAGGAAGGAAGGACGGAAGGAAGGACGGAAGGAAGGATGGACAGATAAACACACCCAGACTCCATCCTAGGAGATTCTGAGTCATTAAGACTGGGTTGGGTCTCTAGCATCTGGGTTTTTCTAAAAGCTTGGTAGGTGATTCTGTTATTAGCCATGGTTGTGAATTGCTGCCTATTTTCCAGCATACAGCTGCCCCTTTAAATACATTAAAGCCACAGCTAAGAACCTAGTAACCATGATTTAAAGTAACAATTAAACAGAGTTGGAAGAGCATACTGACAATCCTCCCAAGGTAATTGAGAAGGAACTTATGAATCAGTGAACATGGAACTGTAGAATTTCTCAGGCTCTTAGAAATGATGCCTGTAAAAATGTCTGGCTTGAGTCAGAGTGGAATTTAGCTGTCATATTTCTCTTGACTGACCACCGTAACCCTTTGGAAATTGATCTAGTAAATTAGTAACTCATATCATAACAGTAGCTTAAACTTTCTAGAGTTCACAATTGCTTGCTGAAAATAGACATCTGGCAGGAGAATTTCCAGGGTAACTAGTAAAGAAGAATCCAGACAGGCATTTGCTCATGCAAGGTCTCAATATTTTAATCCATGGTCTGAAATTTCAGTTGTTCAGGGTGGAATTCTTAAGGGTGTGTTTGTAAATGTTCCCCTAATGGACAGTGTCCCGGCTGTTTATTTCGTATGCACTTTTTCCCTCGAAGACAGTACGATGCGATATGGCTGAAATACGGATTTGCATGGAGCTTGGGGACCGTCACTACCTACACGCTGATGGAAAAGTCTCAGGAATTAGCAAGGTTTGATCTTCGGAGGTGGCTCTGTTTACTCTGGAGATATTTTAAGAGGAGACTAGATACTCTTGATTTGGCCCAAATCAATTCAGAAAAGAATAAGCTTAATATCCAACTCTCGCCAAATATGGCTCAAGGACCCTGCCTGAGACTAACCTAGGGGAATTCATGAAACATGCAGAATTCTGGGTATCATCTCAGCCTTACCAAATCCGCATTTCTGGGGTTGAGGGCCAAAGTCCCCCAGGTGATATTTATAGTCATGACCGCTTTATGAGAAGGTGAAAAATCTCTTTTTAGGACACTCTTGTTTGGTACATTTCATTTTGGTATATTTCTGAATTTAGATTCAGAAAAAAAATGGATGTGAGGCGAGGAGCCATCCGTTTCTGCCCCCTGTTCCTTTGCTAGTTCCCTTAGAAAAGCCCCACTCACTTTGGACTTCCTTTTCCATAAATAGCACTCATACTGTCATAATTAAAAGGGAGGTTATAACTCCCGTCCTCCTTACCTTAAAGACCAAATGAGAAAATCGATATGAAAATGCTTTGAAAACTAAAAATACACGGTTCCAGCATTACAGTCATTTTACATATGAAGGATCTGCGGATCAGAAGCCCAGCTAACATTTTTTCTTGCCAAATACTAACCAGACTTCTTAATCTGGCGGTTTTTACTTTTATTCAAAGGGAGAAGGATGCTTCTATACACAATGAGCCATCTAGCCCTAAGCATAAATAAGATTGTTCAGATGTTGCAAAGAAGCAGACAGGGATCACTAAAGACCTTAACATATCAATCCAGGATTTCGAAGTTCACATCTAGAGCAGCTACCAAGGGGTGGGGGTAATTAAAATATGTTCCCCCAAACCTGTTATGTTATCTACATCCAGGAAGCTGCTTAAGCCACAGCTTTCTCAAACCAAAGCCATGTCCACTATCTTTGACTGCTTGTCTGCTAAGATTTTTTTTTTTTTTCCTGGCAAATAAGAATCTGGCTGTAGAACAAGCCAGCTTGATACGTTTGTTTGTGACAGAGCTTTCCTAATATTCTAATCTCTCAGGCCCCAGACATGAGTCCTCCGTAGAGGTGGAAAGACTGTGTCTAACATTTAATTGATGTATTAAGAGCCTTCTATTATCTTCTTTCAATATTCCATCTGATGAGGCTTCGGTCTAAGACAGAAGCTGTCTCCTTCACAAGCTGCATTCCTTGACAGTTTTGAAAGTTTACAAGGTGCTCGATGGAGACTGAGTAATGCATGCAATAGTTCTGTATATAGCTGTTCATATTTAGTCACCTGAGATCTCTTCAGTACTAGTTCTCTGGTGTAATCCTATAGGTGCCTGGCCAGTATTTTGCTTTGAATAGATCCATTTGGTAGGCCTAGGGGAAATCTCCACTGATGACGTAACTCTGGAGAGCTCCTACCTAGCCCCGGGAGCAAACAGGCTGGTGGAGAGGGAAGAGAAAGAGAAGAAGGAAGGGGATCTATGGCTTAGACTCCTTGGAGGATGAAATGATTGCCTGTATTACAAAGAGGCCTTGCATTCATTCTGCTCATGCCCTCAGTCATTCACTTAATTTATTTGTTCACAGGCACAGAAGAAGAGGGCCGCTCTGCTCTCCTCGAGTGAAAGTTGCTTAGCTCACTGCCATGGTGAGGGTTCGTAGCCATAGTATTTACAAGTTGGGAAAGTTTTCCTCTTACTTTGAGAGAACAAAGGACTATAGGACAAGCCATGCTGAAGCAACAGAGGAATAAAATCCAGTTCCACCGGGCTCCTTGAACACAGTCCCACCCCATCCTGGGGGAGACGGGGCAGACAGAGCCCCTGACCACCAGAGTGGAAAGGAAAACCCTGGAGTCGTTTGATGCAGCTCTCAGGGCTGCTTCTACCACGAACTAGAAGGTGCCTTCTAGGGAGCGAACCCTTTCATTCACAAGTACGGGGTGTAGGACCTTCAAGGCACTGAGAGGACACATTATATGAACTTGAAAAAGATGATGATGAGGAGGACGATGATGATGATGACGAATAGCTCCCGTTTACTGAGCCTTTTCCACATCGCAGGCACTGTGCTATGTGCTTCACTATATGTGTGATCCCACTGCATCCTCACAACTTATGAGGTAGGTACGATTATTATCCGCATTTTATAGATAAGGAAACTGAGGATCAGAAAGGCTAAGAGTCTTGTTCCAAGTCATATCACTAGCAGGTGGTAGAGCTGGGCCACTGTCTGTCTGTCTGCTCTCTCTGTTCTTTTGGTCCATAAAATGTGCTCCCTTCTACTTGAAACATCCCATGTAGCTCCTCCTCTATGTTCTTCTGTGTCAGATTATCTAGGAGTTGTCTGTGTGGCATTGATGGGCCCTCTGGTCTGAGTAAACTTTCTTGGTCCTCTAATATTAGTTCCTCATTGGCGAAGGGAGACACAAAGGAACGTGAGCTTGAGGTTTCTTTCACCAGAGTCTTGAGGCCTCCCAAGGACTCAGCTAGCTCTCAGTGCTGAAGACCGAAGGACTCAAAATCCCAGTGGGGAAATTGCGGCAGTGAGTGGCATCAACGAAAGAACAGATAAGGAGAAAGAGGAAGCAGGAAGGAAACCCATGAGAGCCAAAGAGAAAGTAGAGGTTGTCCTAAGTACATCACTACCTCTTTTCAAAGTCTTCAGTGGTGACCAAGTTTTGCTCTTTCAGAGAAAAGGACAGCTGTGTGAGGGCCTTCAGAGACAAGTCTGTTGAGCCAAGCTGGGGACAGAGATAAGAAATACCTCCATATGTTAAAAATAAAAATAAAAACAAATCATGACAACTCATGAGTTTTTAGGGAGTTACGGAACATGGCACAGCTCTGGAACGAATGTCTTATTTCCTTTGAAAGGACACATTGTCCACCTAGATATTTCCACACGGGTGTCTCTGTAAACAAGTCGAATGTAAGACTTCCATCTTCCATCCTATTTGAGGTGGAATGTGGTGTTTGCAGCCTAAGTACCTGTCCGAGTACCTGGAACTGAGAAGACACCCAGAAAATATGTGTGGCTTAAACGAGAAGCACAGCCCTTAGATTTGGCAGAAATCGAGCTTGGGAGATGATGGAGCAGCGCAGGAGGAGCTAAGAGTGCCAGCAGGCAGGCGACAATGGCCAGACCACTGAATGCGCAGGTAGAGAAGGACTAAGAAGATGATCTCAGGTGGAAAATTCAACAACATAGAAAGAAGTGGCATAGAGGGACCCTAAGTCTAGACAACGAAACCAGATTGTGAGTTGGAGGTCACAACAGAGAGAAGGCAAGGGATGGTGCTTGGATGTCAAGGAAGGACATAAGGACCCAGGCCTTCAAGAGTAGTGGGAAAAGTCTAAGCTTTGGAGTTGGACAAACCAAGATTGAATCCTGCCTCTGCTATTTACTGGCCTGAGCTTAGTTATTCCTATCTGCAAAGCGAAAGTAATAAAGCCAACTTACGTTGACATTGCTGTGTAACAAAGTATCTCAAAAATTTAGTGGCTTAAAACAAGAACCGTTTCATTGTATCTTGTGATTCTAGACAGGGCTTGGCTGGGCAATGTTCCATGTGGCATCCGTGGGAGTCACTTTGGCTGGTAGGCTGCTCTGGAGGCTCTTGATGGCATCATCACCTGCATGGAGCTTTAGCAAGGATAATTGGCAGGCTGGGTTCAGCTGGGCTGTCAGTAAGAACACCCACTCCAGGACTTCCAGCATGGTGGTCTTGGGATAGTTGATCCTCTTCACGGCTCCAATGAATGAGGAGAAAGGCACATAACTTTTCATGACTAAGCCTGTTACCATATTCTCTTGGCTGGAGTATTCACAACTCTACCCAGATCCAAGAGGGAAAAATATAGACCCCACCTTTATTTTAATGAATCATTTTATTTAAGAGAAAAAGCAGATTGTTATTATTTGTGCATACAACTTCATAAATTACGGTTGAGCTCAGTGACTATGAAACTTTATGGATTAAATACGAGCAAAAAGATTAGTTAGGAAAGAACAACCCCACCTCTTGTTGGGAAAAGGGTTAAAGAATTTGAAGCCATGTTTTAAAACTGATACAGTACTTTATGGTGAAGATTAATGGAAAGCATTTAGCACACAGTAGGTGCTTTTCATGTTAGTGTCTCTTCCTCATCTTCTAGTCACAGGTAGAAGAATAGTCTAAGTACATGATCCGGGGTTTCAAAACAAGACGACTTGTATCATTTGGATATTTTAGTCACACGCAGTAGAAAATTTACATAAAGTGCTTTAAACAATAAGATCATTTATTATCTTATAGAACTTAGCTTATAGAAATTAGCTGGAGTTAGTAATTCGCTAATTTTATTGGTAATTTTATTGTTCAGTACCTTCGCCAAGGAAGCAAGGTATTTCCATCTCTTCATTTTATCATCCCCTCACCTGTTCACTCCTCCTCTTAGGTAAGATATCTTCATAGTCCCAAGATAGCTGCTACAGTTCTGAGAGTCTTATGAAAATGAGACATCCACTAAGCAATCCATGTGAATGTTGAGTCAGGCTCTCGTAGTCCTTTTCGTGAGCAAGGACCACTTTCTGAGAAGCTCCTCAGCAGACTTCTCACATCTCATTGGTTCTAGTCCAAATCATTCATGTGGCAAGAAGGATGAGACCACCAGGACTGGCTTAGATCAATCATCAAGCTTTAAAGTCCTGGGGCTGGGGAGGAGTCCAACCTTCTGGAAAGGCTGTGATCACCTGGGTAAGATGAACAAAATCAATATTCTGTTAGCCAGGAAGATAGGAGAGATGGCATTGAGAGAGAAGCCCAAAGTGTCTTCCACAGTCCACCCCAATATTTACTCAGCACATCCATCCTTTGTTCTGTAAGCAGCCTCTCTGGTCATGGCTCGCAGCTGGACCTTGTTCTTAGTGGGCACTGGAGGTCGTTCTCTTAGCAATTTAAGTAATAGGGAACAGAGACCGAAGGAAGCGTATACAAGATCAGAGCATACATCTAAATCCAAACTTTCTGAGACATAGGGTCAGAACCAAGCCACTAGAATGGAGGGCTTGAAAGGGCAAAGGGGCCTAATTGTAGTGTGATCTTCACTCTTAACCATCTTTTAACTGTTCTAAGTTAAGGCAGAACTGTGATTAGTATGTAGAAAGAGTTGAGCCTATAAGTGGAAGAAATTACCTCCACTTTCATAGAAGGGAAAAACTGAAGAACAGGAAGCTTTTCTCCTTGAAAATAGACCCTGACATCTATGGGAAGTAGCTATTGGAATTCTCTTGGGAGCCTCTGACCTTAAGTGGTAGGAATCACGTCACTGGGCCCTTTACCTGGTTCCCCATAGCTCCTAGAATAAAGACCCCAATCCCTAAACCGACGCCTTGCATGATGGAAGCAGGGGCCTAAGGATAGTTTACATGTGCCCTGGATAAGCACACTTGGCCGAGGGCTAAAATCCAACCCTCGCTCCACTTGCCAAGCCATATGCCCCTCGCTTGCCCTGGGGTGGGGGTGGGGAGCTGTGCTACTGCCCCCTGGCTATTCTGGATATAGCCCTTGCACCCGTCTGCATCCTCAGCTCACAGAGGAGTGCTCTGAGCTGTGTGTGCGCCTGCCCACTGGCCTTCTCTAGTGCCCCATACACATATATACATACATACATAAATATGTACATAAATATGCATATAAACAAAAATATATATACACATACAAACACGGCTACAGAACAAAACACCCCCACACTTAGTGGTTTAAAACGATGACAATATTTATTTTGCTCATGAATATGCAATTTGGGCAGGGCCTGGTTGGGGCAGTTCATGTCTGCTTCACCTCATGTCAGCTGCAGCAGCTCAAAGGCTGGAGCTGGAATCATCCTAGGTCTCATTCGCTCACATGTCTAGAGGATGACACCCTTTGTCAGCTGGGTCCTCGGCTGGGACTTTTGCATGTGGCTTTGTGGCTGCCTCACAGTATGGTGGCTAGGTCTCAAGGGATCAGATAGAAGATTTTTGGATTTAGTCTAGGAAGTCATACAGTATCACCTCTGGAGCAGTCACAGGCCCATGGAAATTCCAGGGGAGGGAACATAGAGCCCACCTCTCGATGGATAGATATTAGGGTCACATTATAAAAAGAGCTGTGAGGTGTCCCATTGTGATATGGTCAGTCATTATCAGGAAATCCAGTCGGACACACACCTGCATCTTCAGCCCACAGGGCCTTTGTACATTCTGTTTCCTCTACTTGTGACATCCTGTCCCCTCTTTCCCTAATTAAGCCCTTCTCATCCTTCATATCTCGACTGAGTCATTGTTTTTTCAAGGAAGCCTTCCCAAGCTCCTTGACCAGGCCAGTTCCCCCTAGTTTATAATTTCTGATTTGTATCACAGTTATATTTTTACGTCTGTGTAAAATATGGTTTGTAATTCTTGTCAAAGTTATATTCTGTATGTGTATATGTACATTTAATTATATAAGTGTATATACATATAAATATATACACACATACAAACAGACGAAGATGTGTGTGGATAGACACATACACCAACATCTGTCTCTCAGTAAGCCCCACACAAAAAGGAATGGCAGAGTTTGGTTTCACTCATCCTCAGTACCTAGTATCGGAACTGGAGTACAGTAGGTGCTCACATATTTATTAAATGAAAAAAATGCCCAGGCTGGATGTTGGAGCCTTGAGTGCCAGGCTAGGATTTGCTGATGGCTGTGTTACCCATGGGACAGGTCCATTAAATCCAAGCAAGAAGAGCGATTCAGAGAAAGGTGCTTCTGAGTTTCTGAGCTGGAGTAGAAGTTTAGCTCAACTGTGGGGACTTATCAGTGTTAATCTCTATAGAATGAATCTCTCCTGCCTAGCTCCCACAGACATGCTTACAAAGGCTAATGTGTTCATTTGATTTGTTTCTACAGAGCAGCCCAGGTAGTTCCAGTCTTCCAAAAAGAATTAGGTGAGACTTGGACTACTGGGCAAAATACAGGACTAATGACTAGTTTCCAGGTGGGAGCCTGCCCCGCCTCCAGCTCCTTTGTCAGCCAGAGGCGGGGGAGACCTCCAACCTGTTCTGACTTTGCACCAGGATTAACAAAACGCGCTCTGCTAGGGTGTGCGTGGATTCCTTCACCAAGAGAAGGATCAGGAGCTTAAGCCCTAATTATGGAGGAAGGGAAAATGGGGCAGAGTCTGCAATGGGATGGAAAAGATTTCCAGGAAAAGCATGGAGAAATTTTTTTAAAAAGCTTCATAACAAGTTTTCTGTGAAATGAAACTCCATGACACATTTGCCCACAGCTTGCAGAAGGTTTACAAATATCTCTACAAGAAGCAACACGGAGAGACAAGGTGTGGAGTGGAAATCAGGTTTCTTTTGTTGCTAGTATAGGGGAAAACCCGGGAGCCCAGGCCTCCCAAAGACCACACTTACTTTCTCATCCATGCTTGGACCCCAGCTTCTGAGAGCCTAAAAATACACAGGCCTTGTCCCATCTGTCCCAGGCAAAATCTGTGCACCACAAAGGGAAGGATGTCAAAAATATATGAACTAATGCCTGAGGTACTGAGCAGCAGTTCTCAACCTTTTTTTTCATGTCCTAGTCCCCTCTGGCCATCTGGTAAAGGATATGGGCACCTTCTTAGAGCGCATTAAAAAAAATACATAGAATCGATTGCAGACTTCCACTATTGGCCAAGATTATAAAGGGATCAAATTTACCCTCCTGCCTGAAACAACTAAAAAGCCAAGAGAGTTTCCAAACTGTGTGCAAGTAAGGGAACTAGTTGTCTTTCTGAGTCGAAGAGAAGCAAGAAGAAAGAGGAGGCCAAGATGACTGGAGTTTGCAAAGCAGAGTACCCAAGAGAAAATTCACACAGAAAGAGAACTCTAGAGGTCCACGGAAGGTCTCCCTTGAGTCTTTAGTTGAGTGCTGATCAGCACGTGTGTGTGTGTGTGTGTGTGTGTGTGTGTGTGTGTGTGTACTGCTCGTCCAGGAAAAGAACCACCCGAAAGGATTAAAAGGAACAATTCTTGGGGCTCACACAGGATCAGGGACATTTCCTTATCCTAGCTTATCAACCAGACAAGAAAACCTCATAATCCACAGAGCAGCAGGTAGAGGAGGACTCAGAATAGTTTTGTCTCAGTAGTTGGGCAAATTTAGCTCAAACTAAATGCTGCTCTGTTTTCCCAACAAGGCTTAAAAATAAGACCGAAAAATCAAACCGATTACAAGTAACTTAAGTATGTCTCAGTACAAAGCCAAGAGTATTTAGAATATTTATAAGAATACTAAAATATCTAGTACTCAAAAAAGTAAAATTCACAGTGTCTAACATGTGATGGAAAGTTACCAGGCATGCAGAAGCAGGACAATTCAACCCATAATGAGTATGAAAATCGATCAATCAAAACTGATTCAGAAATGATACCAATGATATAATTAGTATAAAGGGACATTAAAACAACTACATCCAAGAAGCTATAGGAAAGGTTGAGCATATTAAATAGAGACATCATATATATATAATTTTTAAAGACCCTATTTGAAATTCTAGAGGTGAAAACTATAATGTCTGAGATGAAAAATGTGCTAGATGGAATTAATAGCAGATTATACACAATAGAAGAAAGATTAGTGGACTTGCAAACATATGGATAGAGACTATCTAAAATAAAACACAAAGAAAAAAAAAAAGACCACATAGACAAAGCATTATTGAGCTATGGGACAACTTCAAGTAGCCCTAGAATATGTAATCAGCATCCCCAAAGGATAAAATATTTGAAGAAGCAATGATCAAAAACTTTTCAGATTTGATAAAAAATATAAACTCAAAGATCCAAGAAGCTCAACAAACCCACGCACAAGAAACATGAATACAATTACACCACCAAGGCATATTTTAATCACATTGCTTAAAACAAGTGAGAAAAAAAGAATACACTTAAAAGCATCCAGAGGTTAAAAAATACAATGAAAACCACTACATACATAGGAACAAAGATAAAAATGACAGCGAAATTCTTTTCTTTTCAGAAATAATAAGGCAGAAGACAGTGGAGCAAAATCTTTAAAGTACTGCAACTAAACTAAACTAAATTAAACTAAACTAAACTAAAATAAAATAAAGTAAAATAAAACTAAACAACTCACACTGGCAACTTAGAATTCTATACTCTGCAAAAATATCTTCCAAAACAAAATGAAATAAGGAGTTTTTAGATGTACAAAAGTTGAAAGACTTCATCACTAGCAAAACCATGTTATAAGAAATGTTAAAGGAAGAAGGAAAATTATATTAGTTGAAAACTTGAATCTACACAAAGGAATAAAGAATACAAGAAATGTTAACTATATGGGCAAATATAAGACTTTTTTCTTAATATTTAAATATTTTGATAAAATATTTGACTGTGTAAAGCAAAAGCACCAATCATGTATTGTGAGGTTTATAATACATGTGGTAAAAAACGTGACAATAATAACACAAAGACTGGATGAGGCGAAATGGAAGGATACTACTGGAAGTTCTTATATGCACAGAGGCATAATATGACTTGAAGGTAGACTGTGATGTGTTAAAGATGTATACTATAAATCCTAAAGCAACAACGAAATACTACAGCAAAGAGTTATAGCTAATAAGCCAGTACAGGTGATAAAACAAAATCATAAGAGTGGTCAGTTAACTCAAAAGGAGAAAAGGTGGGAGGAAAGCAGAATGAAGATATATGATGAATAGAAAAGCAAGTAGCAAGATGACAGATTTAAACCCAATCATAGCAATGCTCGGATTAAACTTAAGTGGTCTACACACTCCAATTAAAAGGCAGAAATTGTCAGATCAAATAAAAAAGCAAGACTTATCTACAAGATGCCTACAAGATATGACTTTAAGTGTAAAGACACACAAATAGGTTAAAAGCAAAAGGAACAAAAATTATATATAATGCTAAGACGAATTGAAAGAAAGCTGGAGCAGCTAAATTAGCATTAAAGTAGATTCAGTAACAAAGAATATCATCATCAGAAAGAGTATGATTTCATAACTGTATTTCTACACGGTAGCAAAGAACAACTGGAAATCGAAATGTAAAAAATACCATTTACGACAGCATAGAAAATATAAGTTATAGGCTAGCACCAAATATGAAATACTTAGGGATAAATCTGACATAAATTTGTAAGATCTATACACAAAAAAACCCATAAAATTTGTTAAAACGGTTTAAAGAAGTTCTAACTCCTCATTCCTGAGGTGTAAGCTGAACAGAGTGACTTCATACAGTTTGGAAAGATGGGAAAAAGAGAGTAACTTGGCAGCAGAGAAAACTGACAACATCAAATATTATAAATCATGTTAATATATGTGTGTTTGATAGAATGTAATGAAAATGGCACTTTACCCCTGTGGTTTTCCTCTTGCTAATCCACATCCTCGGTCTTCTAAGAAAAACACCAGAAGAATTGTAACAGTGGAGCATCCTCAAAAATACGTCACCAATATTCTGCAAAGCTGTCAAGGTCATCAAACAAGGATCATTAAAGCAATTGTCATAGCCAGGAGGAACCTAAGGAGAGGAGACAACTAAATATAATGTATTCTGGATGTGATTCCGGAACAGAAAAGGACATTAGATGTAAACTGAGGAAATTTAAATAAGCTATGGACTTTAATTGATAATATATTAATATTTGTTCATTAATTATAACGAATGTGTCACACTAATGTACAATGTTAATAACAGAGGGAACTAAGTGCAGGGCACATGGGTATCTCTGCTCTACTCGATTTTTCTGTAAATCTAAAACTGTTCTAGAAACTAAAGTCTATAAAAAAAATAAAATAAATAAAAAAGGCCTAAATAAATGGGGAGATTTTCCATGTTAATGTGTAAGAAGACTCAATTTTGTTAGGATGTCCATTTTCCACAAACCGATATACAGTAGGGATAGGCAAATTATGGCCTGTAGGCCAAATCCAGCCCACCACCTGTTTTTATAAATAGCATTTTACTGGAATGTAGCCACACTTGTATGTTTCTGTGTTGACTATGGCTGTTTTTATGTTACAAAGACAGACTTGAATAGTTTCAGCAGAGACTGTATGGTCTAAAATATTTATTATGTGACTTCGTATAGAAAGTTTCTTGACCTCTAATCCAGTGCAATTCTCACTAAAAGCCCAGGATGCTGTAGAAATTGCCAAGCTGATTTTAAAATTCATCTGCAAATGCAGAAGACTAAGTTTTAAAAATCGAAATCAAGTTAGGGGACTAACGCTATCTAACTTTGAGACTCATTATAAAGTTATAGTGATCAAGACAATATGGTATTAGTGTAAGATAGGTAAATAGGTCCATTTTACAGGAAATACATTTGGGCCTAGTAGTTATTAGGAGAATTGTAGATTTTTGTTTTTTAAAATTATATTATGAATTATTTCAGTTATATGAGTAATATGTGCTTATTGTAGCACATTCAATAATTAAAAATGTTTAAACATAAAGTTAATAATTTTGAAAAAAGATCACAGTTATTGCTCATACTATTACAGTTTGTTGCCTACATTACGATAGAGGGAAATGCTAAATTTCAGTAGGAGTTCGGTAAAAATAAAGATGCAAAGTTTTTTCTTAAAGTTCTACAGACCCCTAAATTATGTTCATGTCAGGAAGTCCTAGAAAACCTTTGGGATCAAGCTCTGGCAAGAGGCTCAGCTCAGTGTGTAAAGCTAGTTCTCAAAAATGGCACTCACCAGTTTTTTCCTCCTTTTCCTCATTGCAGTTGACTATCCTAGGGTATAGTAATAATAATAACAGCCTGGCCTAGGAACAAGTAGAATGCTTCTTCAGGAGGATGAATGGTGAATGCACATTCCACCCCCTTGACGTATTCTCCAGAACAGATCTCAACAGCCATCCCTATGTCAGAAATGAAACATTTCCTTCATAAAGGCCACCTCAAGCTGGAGTTCTTAGGGCAATAGCTTATCCAGTGGAAATTAAGTAAAGCAGAGTTAAATAGAGCCTGGGGTTGTTAGGGTCCCCTTGGCTCAGCTATGGAGAGTATAACAGTTCTCTTTGGTTCCAGCGCTTTCTATGGGCTGTGATCACGGGAGTGGGCCCTCCTGAGTCCTTTGTTTCTGAGGAATGAGGTCTTCCCTGTTGAGTTTCCAGTGGGAGCCTCTCCAAGCGACTAGGCAACGCATCATTGCCACCACTAACTTGGCTGGAGTGGAGGCTCTTACTTGGCATAGGGACCTGAGAGTGACAAATTATCCAGATTTCAGTCTCTCTCTTTGAACCTTTGATCAGAGCCATCCCCAAGGAACACTTGGTGAGCATGCCCTCCATCTTTCTGCCCAGACTCTGGAGAATAGGTGTGAAGCCCCAGCCTGAGAAGCAAATCTAAACGGACTCTGCCCCTAAAGGGAACCTGAGGAGACATGGTGGGCAGGGAGCAGGAGCCCTGCATGGGTCTGGGCAGACCACACGGAGCAAGATGCTGGACTGGGAGCTCCAAGAGAATAACTGCCATGCTAAGTTCAAATTTTAATTCTTAGCATTGAACGCAATGCCTTGGCACATGCACATATACTTAGTAATTTTTTATTGGATCGAATGGAACTATCTAATGATGATATTAGTGAATATGAACATATATTCTATAGGATTATGAAGCTTAGAAATAATTTAAAAATTAATAGGATGGTATATACCATAGACCAAACAAATATGTCTGGTAGATCTAAATGTAAAAAGTAAAATGAAAATAATTCTAGAAGATAACATAGGAGGTTTTCTTTATGACCTTGGAGTAGGTAAAGATTTCTTAAACAATACACATACAAAAGGAATAACCATTAAAGACATTAAAATTAAAAACTTCTGTTTATCAAAATGTACCATTCATGAGAATGAAAAGACAAGCCACAAAGAGGGAGAAGATCTTTGCAAAACCTATATCTGACAAAAGACTCATATCTAAAATATGTAAAGAATTTTTATACATCAGTAGGTGAAAGACAGACAATCTATTTTTTAAAATGGGCAAGAGAGTCAGGCATTCCACTAAAGAGGACATCTAAATAGACAATAAACATGAAAAGATGCTCAATAGCAATAGTCATTAGGGAAATGCAAATTAAAAGCACATTGAGACATGACATAACTATATCCTCACTGTAAGAAGAGAGAGAGTGATAATGCCAGGTGAAGCAACTGATCTCTGCATACTTTCTTGAACAAATTAGTTCAACAACTTTGGAGAAATTTGATACTATCTATTAAAGCTGAACACATTCATATCCTGATGTTATAGGAATTTTACTCCTAGGTATATATCCAATAGAGATATATTCATATATTAACAAAAAGATATGAACAAGAAATTTATAGTATCCCTATTAGTCTTGTCTAAAAACAACTCAAAGTTTCATCTACAGTAGAGTGGATGAATAAATTCATATTCATTATATGTGTGTATATTTATAATATGCAATAAATATAAGTTTATACGTTTATATTTCATTGTATACAGTGGAATACTATGCAGCCATGAAAAATAAACGCTGCTACGCTGTTGACTCTCATGGAGATAATGTTAAGCAAAAGAAGCTAGATCCAAAAGAATACGTACTATGATTACATTTCTATGATATACAAGAATAGGCAAAACTAACCTAGAGTCATAAAAGTTGTAAAGGTCAGAATAGTGGTACAGGCCACTCAGTGAAATTTGAATTTTAGATTAACAACAAATATTTTTTATTATAAGTATGTCTTATGCAATATTTTTATTTCCTAAATCTGGCAACCCTAGTTGGAAGGGGCAGGACGTTGACTTGGAGAGCACATAGGATTGCTCCTGTGGTTTAGGTAATATTCTATTATCTGGGTGATAGTTACGTGGATGTGTCTGTTTCTAAAAATTCATCAAGCTCAATGTTTAAGATTGCTGTACTTTATTATATGAATGTTATGCTTTGACAAAACATTTTAATAGAGAGGTAGAGCAATAGATGAAGGGTCAGGAGTCTTGGGTTCAAAGCCTAGGCCTAACTTAAGTGAATTCGATCCATTTTTTCCAAGTCTCAGCGTGTTTATCTATAAAATGGAAATAATTTTAATAAAAGCTGTTCTACTAACTCCACTTTATGCAAGAGGGAATGAAGGTGTAGGGAGGTGAAATACCTCGTTCAAGGCAACCCAGCAGGTGAGTATTATGGACAGGTTCAAACCCATCATTCTATAACCCGCATAGTTCGCCTCCACACCCTACTGCCTGCCTATTGCAAAGTGCTTCTTAAATTGTAAAAGACCCAATAAACATAAGACTTTACTTATGATTATTTAGGGCAGGAGATTTTAATAAAATGTCTAGAGAGTATGTGCAAAAATTGAAGTGTGAGTGCATTTCCTAATGAGAGAGACTTAACTTGGCCTCAGATTCTGAAAGGGGTATCTGAAACCCTCCCCTGGGAAGTAGACAAGTTAGAAGAACCCTCATCTGAAGGAGATGAACCATCCCAGAGAAGCCGGTGGTAGCCTTGGCTGGGCCAAGTCCCTGAAGTCCTTTGACCTGGAATTCCTCTCTTCCCTTTTGACCCAGCTTTCCCCTTTCTTTTCTCTTTAGCCCCTGGCAAACCACTTCTGGGAGCTACCTCTCCTTCTCCTCCTATTTGAAAGCAGGGGCCAGGGGGTAGGAAGGTGGTTGGCTGCCCTCACCAGGGAGTTTTGCTCTTGCTTAATTAGTGTTTGCATAGGGCTGCACATTATTAAATTACTAGACAATTGAGACGAAGCCTGGGGGGCTTTTGAAATCTGTCAGTTGCTACCCTCTCTAACTGAGTGGGAGGGAATTGTGTGTGTTGTGTGTATGTTTGGGGCGGGGGGGGGGGGGAGGAGGTGGGGAGAGAGAGAAAGAGAGAGAGAGAGTGTGTTAGGGATCCTTAGGGTGGGGTTGGCCCCCTCCCAATGGACAGCGCCACAAAGAGATCCTAGAGTCTTTGCTGCAACTTCCCAGTTTGTGTTTGATGCTTAAAGCCACCATTCCAGACAGGGGTCTTTTGAGTTTAGACACCTTTTCTTTTTATAATGCAGCTACTCTTGAGAAGAGTAACTAGGAGGATAGAATAGCAGTGATAAGAACTAAGGTGTATCTGGAGAGAAAAGAAGAGAAAGGAAACCTGCCCTGATTGAAAGCCTTTGTGATGGAGGCAGTTTTACACGTTGTTTTACCGAATCCTCATGATAACACTCAGATGTAGTAGGCGTTACGTCCCCATTTTACCTGGGTCAAGCCCCAGGTCACACATTCTTTGAACCTTTCTGGTGAGACCAAGATGCCCTCTTGTGCAGGGCATAGGTTCTCAAGGAATGAGGTGGCAGAGTTTGAAAAAATCCCCCAAGCAACTCTGATACAGCCCCCGTTTGGCTGGGGTAGGGGTAGGGGATGGTGGCCCCCTCACTAGTCAGGGAACCAACTTATTCAAGTGAATGAGTTTATCTTATTCCTTCCAGAGAAAGGGTTCGATGTAGAGTCGCAGTTTTCCACTGGGGGGTCATTTTGCTTCTCGACATACATCAATTTCTGGAGATATCTTTCCTGTCATGACTTGCAGCAGGGAGGTGCCACTGTCGACTAGTGGGTAGAAATCATGGATGCTGGTCAACTTCTGACAGCCCTGCACAACAAGGAATTTTTCAGCCCCAAATGTTGATAGCACCGAGGTTGAGAAACCTGGCCCTCTTTGGGGGTAATGGGATGAGGAAGGGGGTAAATTGGGGAGCAAGCCATGGGCATCCCAGAAAAAGCATAAGTGAGGGGGAAGAATGGATGGGCTGTGAAGGGAAATGTTACCTACTTCATCATGTAGCTGAAGCCTAGGTGTGAGTTTTGCCTTAAAAGAAACTACTTATGTTTTTGCTGAGATCTTTATACTCTCGGAACAGCACAGAAAAATGAGGGTGATTCTGTTGTTGGAATTGACCCAGGAACTAGTACAAAAAGGGGCTTGGACTCGGAGTCAGGAAACTTGAATTCCAGTCACGTCCTGGTCATTACCAGGATCTCGTGGATCTCGTGGAGCTTCAGTTTCTTTGCCTGTGAAATGAGGACGATCACAGTTGACCCTTGAACAATACAGGCTTGAACTGTGTGGGTCCACTTATACGTGGATTTTTTCAATAAATACATACAATACAATGTGTTTTCTCCTTGTGATTTTAATGTTTTCTTTAGCTTACTTCATTATAAGAATATAGCATATATTAAAACATGCAAAATGTATGTTAATCGACTGTTTATGTTATCCGTATGGCTTCCGGTAAACAGTAGACTATTAGTAGTTAAGTTGTGGGGGAGTCAAAACTTGTTTATGGGTTTTCGACTGTGAATTCTTGACAATGTCTGAGAAAGGGCTTTGTAGAAGGACCATCTCCTTAAAGGACAGAGAATGCTGCCAGTGTGACAACTGCATGTAGGTCTCAGAGCACATTTTGGGTGGGGAGAGGTTCATTGTTTATTTTTAAATTAAAGGAGTGAAATGGAATCTTTTGTCACTCATGGGCTTTGAAAGTCAAATATGAGAGTAGAGTTGACAAATCTAAAATTGTATATTAGCTGCATTGGAAGCAACAGGTATCTTGAAATATCCCCAATTTGAGCGAGGAGGTATGTATGGATAGGAGGAGGAGGAAAGCCAAAGAACTTACTTCTTAAAATAGAAAGAAGAGCATTATCTTTCTTTCTGAAGAGAGTTGTTCAAACAAAACAAAACAAAATCAGATAGTATAGAAAAGTATAAAAATGAAAGTAAAAGTTACCCCAAATTTTATTAGCTAGAAAAAAAAAAGCATTTGATGTTTTAGAGCACATTCTTTTAAATATTTTTAATAAACAATTATGTTTTTTAAAAAAAGAACTCTACTGTACATACTTTTTTTGTAGCCAGCAATGAGATAACATGAACATCCAGAAGACCACATTAGAAAGATGCTTCTTACACAGAGGGGTATGCGAGCTTCCTTTAAAGAAGAAAAGCCTACAAGACATGACATCACACCCTTCCCTAAGAAATGCCTCATCTGGCTTCCAGGTAGTCATCACCTTTGCAGCGGAGGGGTGGGGGTGAGCCACAGGGCCTGGCAAGGTTAGGGCCAGCCCCTCACAAACACTGGTAGGAGGGAGAAGGGTAAGTGGGTGGGCCTCCGCTGGTTCTTCCCCACCCAGGAGTTTGGTTTCCCAGGGCTGAGTGGGAACAAGGAATATGCATGCCTGCGCTGTGAGCAGACCATCGGGAACCCGGGCAATAGCTAGAAAGTATAGGAGAATCAGGGTCTGAGTATACATACACGCATAGAGAAAGACATTTCCAGGCGATGATGGGGTGCTGGGAACGGCACCTGTGCTTCTTGTGGGATTTTGGGTCATTGTAATCTCATACTCTCAGCATCCCAGAACCTTTGAGAAGTAACGATTAATGTCTTCCCTCCAGCTCTAGGTATTTACAGTGTGCCCTCTGGCTACCAAGAAACCTTTCTCCTTGTTGCCGAACCCTGTGCCGCGGGCTGTCGTCTACACTGCGACCCATGCCCGCTCCAGACCCCAGAATTCAACATTTTCCTTTATTCCTTTTCCCTGTCCAAATGAGTGTTTCATTAGGAAATATAATCCACAAACATTGGAATTCACTAAAACAATTGAAATTTTTGCAAGGGGGAGCTGATTCTATTCCAGTCTCAAGTGATTTGATCAACATACATTTAATCCGTCCTCAAGGACGGATGGGAGCTCAAAGCTGCTGTGGACTCCTGGGAGGGACCAAGTCTGAAATCTTCACACCCTGGACCTGGGAGTCTCCTTGGATCCTTCACTTCCTCCATCCCATGATGCTTTTGGCCAGAAGCAGGTGTGTCAGCCCACACCTAGATAAATTACAAGGGGGAACAATGCTATTGTCCTCTCCTGAAATTTTACCTGCTCTGTCCCTTGAACAGACAGATGTGAAACACCTTGTGAGATTGCT
This sequence comes from Rousettus aegyptiacus, assembly GCF_014176215.1. Lineage (NCBI taxonomy): Eukaryota > Metazoa > Chordata > Mammalia > Chiroptera > Pteropodidae > Rousettus > Rousettus aegyptiacus. The sequence goes on from NW_023416309.1 coordinate 48,251,948, forward strand.
CAATATTGGCTGACGTCGCCTCTGCCTCTAGTTAAAGGGCCCATGTTTTTGTGGAGGGGCCTTTGGCATCTGTGACAAGACATTTCTGAACATAACAATGGGGTTGAGTGGGCAGGGCTGCTCCATAAAAAAGGGTGGGGGTCACTGAAGCTATTTTTCAAAAAAAGAAAAAAGAAAACCTCAGGCATTTTAATATGTTAAATACACACCCAATTATTAATTCTAAAAACTTGTACAAATCAACCTAGATGAAACTTTTTTTTGACCTTTTTCCTGCCTTTTACCCCTTTCTCAGAAACATTTAGACCTACCCTATGGCAATGACTATCGGGAAGTCTCTGCCCTGTATACCAGGGTAGCACAAATAATTCAGCATAAAGCAGCCAGTTCCTGTAGCCTGGTATTAGGATAAGTATATCTTAAGAAAGTTCTTATGCAGACTTGGCTTCAGGCAATAAAACGTCACAGACGTATAACTGTAGCAAGGGAAATTTCTAGGGAGCAAATTAGGCTGAAAACATTTTCTAGAGACTGCTAGAAAGGAATCATACACCACCCCAAAATAAGGCAAGTTATGCAGTAAATGTTTCATTTATTGGCCTTCTTCCATTACTATTAGGGTTAAAAGACATCTTGTCAATAGGAGCGGTATATTTATGGAAGACTGATGTCTTTCGAAAGGCTGTCACAAATGCCTATAGCAGTAGTGATCAGCTTATGAAAGCAGGTGATGAGACTCTGTACAAACGCATACATCTCCCCATTAACCCTTGGATCATCAGGCATTATCATCACTTTATTACCTGGACCTGTCATTAGCTGAAGCAAGGTGATCAAGCCAGGCACTGCAGGAAAATGCCAGAACAGAACGGTGTTCCTCAGGGTTTCAAGAAGAGGTTGTGTATCTTTCCACATCCCTTGACAGAATCATTGGGGGGAAGTAAAAGGACGCCTGTGAAGCGGGCTCTTTTTACCTGCCTCTTCTTCCTGCTAAAACCTCTTAGATGTCCAATTTTTAGTGTTTGTATGTTGGCTAGGGGAGTAGCTTTCCTCAAGGTCCAAATAAGGAACCAGCACCCAAGCAGAACAAAAAGCAAACAGAAAATCTCACAGTGGAATCAGGATTTTGGCTTCTAAACATTTCCCCATTTTATAGCTTCCTTATGTTTTCAGATTCTTTTTTTGGCTTCCCTCAGTCAGCACACTCCCTGCATAGATAAGTCCAACACAGTGGGTAACAGATCATCCATCTTGGAGCCCGGATCTTTAAAGAAAAATCACACAGAACACATACATACACATCCGCACACATGTACACATCACTGTCAAGGGTGATTTAGTAGAATCTCGCCGAGCGACTGGGGATGCTGAAGGTGGTTGTCAACGTGTATTCTCTGCTTCTGGTGAATCTGAGCACACTGTCCTTGCGTCTTCTAAATTCCAAAGCCGAACTCCCAATACGTTTTGTCCCTTTTGTGGGTGCACTGGTGAACCTTTTCGCATAATGGGTGGAGGGGCTGAAATTATGGAATCATGGACCCTGAATGTGATGGATACAAGAAAATACCCCGTCCAACCCCCTCAACTCCAGGTGAGACAGGACGAAGGGGCCACAGGTAACGCGGCCTGTTTCTGCTGTCCCCATCAAGCACGTTCCCACATTTTCAGGGAGTACCTAACACTCTGCCATAACTCTGCAGGAGGAGAGGTGATTTCCATAAACTCCCTTTTCACACTCCCCAATAGGAATGCACAAGGAAGAACCCCCTGGGGAGGTAAAATGCATGTTACTAATATCAACACGCATCCACAGAGAAAGATTTAATAGAGGGATGGCTGAAGGGGAGGAGTAAACAGAGAAGTAAAGGATCAGAAGGCAGTGGATGCAGAATGAAAGGGAGGCTGAGGGACAGTCTACCTGGAGTTCAGGACCTGAGCTGGCCCCAGAAGTCTCCCCCAGCCTGCTTACACTTATATGCATACGCCAAGGTGGCAACGCCCCTTAGTTCTGGCCAAAGTCAGAACTGGTCTGGTTTCCTCTCTGTGTTTTTAGAATCCCTGCTATTTCGGCAGAATTCTTGGTCCCAAAGACCAGGAGTCATCAGTATCTAGAGAGAAAAGTTGCCTTAACCTGGACATGAGCCAACCGTTGTTTACAATTTCACACCAAATCTATAAATTACACGTCTGCATTGTGGGCCAAACTGCTCCCCGCTCTTCCCCCGCCTTTTAATATTGTTACCTTGCTTTTTGCCAGTTGCTGTCCCATGCCCACCCAGCTCCTTCCCCCACTCCCATCGTGACACCACCTGAAGCCCTTTCAGAGACTTAGGGGTTACTGACCCTCTGAGAGCCTGCTTGTCTCCCCAGGCCTTTTTATGGTATGAGCCGATGAAATTAAATGTGGCACATGTGCTATCACGAATAACTTTTAAGTGCTTGATTAAATCATATATTTCAAGAAGGAAAGATTCAAGAGTTTCCTTTGAATGAGAAATATAAGGATATGCCAAAATGTTATGAGGTTACTGATTATGGGAAGGAAGCCCTTAGTATTTACATATGATAAAAATGCAGGCCAGGACATTAGAAACAATAAGATCGCTCTTTAAAATTTCAATTCAGTATATTTATAAGCTTTTATTATCCAGGTAGTCCTATAAAGACATAGAAGACCCATCAGCCAACTTAATTCAGATCAGGGTTAGCTTAAAAAACAAAATGCCACCACACTGGACAAAGAAATTGCCATGAAATTGAGATAATATAAATGTGTTCCAGTTTAAGTAAATAAGTCCTTAAAATGGGCCTTGGGAAAGTCTACACTGTACACACAGACTCTCGGGCACACTAATGATACAGGTGACAATTAGCAAGTGTGAAAAGCAATGGTCGTTCGCTAAACGTGTAAATCTAAAGGCAACCAAGTGAAAAGGCCTAAAAAAAGAAACTCTTAAGTCCATTCATACATGGATTTAACAGTGAAGCATTTCATTCTTCATGGTTTTACTTGGTGTCTTGAAATAACCCCCTTTCTGTCTCCACTCTCCCTCTTAGAAACTGCGCCCGCCTTATTTATTTATGAAGTCTGAAGGTTAGTCCTACCTGCTGAGACTAATTAGTCCTGTGCTTTGTATCCTATTCAATCCTGTCTGATTAAATGTACACATTTGTTTTACTTCTTTTCAGGCTTCTTCTCACTCTACTTCTGATTTCCTGATGGATATTAAAGTTGGGAGTTAGTGATTCTCCCCCATCGCCCTCCCCCCACCATATTTTCATTTTCCTTGTATCTCACTCTTCAGTGTGTAAATGTGGTTGTGGATTTTTTCCATTGCAGGGAAATTCTTGGGTCTTGTCAGTCTTGGTATCATTATTTTTAGTAGTCTTCTTTCTGAGACCTTAGTTTCTAAAACAGTTTTGCTGAAATCCCAAACTCTCTAAATGTTACACGGTAAATTTGCTTTCTGTTTGAAATCTTGGGTGCTGATGGGCCAGCTGAAAAGCAGGTGAGATTTTTTTTTAGGTATGGGTGGGATAATTTAGTACATCATGGACTCTAGACCAACACTGTTCCTAATAGACAATTTGCTAATTTCTGTTGATTTCTTCCCCCTCCCCCCTGATTCTTTTTGTCCCCTTTTGATGTTGTAGTTTCCAGTCTACTTCTCATTGGATATTTGTAAGAAAATGAGCGTTCTTGCTTCATCATCCAGGAACACTTTTGGAAGCCAAGCCTTCTCCCCTTTAACATAATTCTGTTCCCCATTTTGTAGCAAATCAATCTGCTCCCCAGGAGTGCCTAAAAGCAACAAATACCTGCTTCGAACCCCAGGTTTTCCATCTCCTTCCTGAGGTCTTCCAGCATCAGCTTGGTTAGCAATTTCCTGCCAGAGCCATCTACATCTTGATTATTTGGTCAGTCTTTCCGGGATTTCATTTCAGACCCCCCTGGAGAAAGACTCCAGAACCTCTGATCCCAAGGGTTGGCGAACTTTCAGTTTTATTTTCCCTCGTGGTGTTAACGCCCAAACTTTTCACCTCCAAAGTCAGAAAGGACTTTGAATCCTAGCTCATTTCCTACCACCTCCGACATCAGTTAAAAAAATAACAACACTCTGCATTTAAAAGCATCATGCATTTTTCCTTAAAGATATTTTTAATGCCCCTATTAAACACAACAGTATCTGATTGTTTTCTTGGAGAAAAAGTCATCTTGGCATATTTATTCTAGCGAGACAGTTAATAAAATGATTCACTATTAATCAAAAAAGAGAGGGAAGACCTCGTGGGTTAATAGTTTCTTTTACTGCAGATGACCAGGAACTCTGCCCAGCCTTCCACTTCCCCAAGCCCTCTGAAAGTGGAAGGCTGATCTTTGCTTTTGACCAGTCACTTCTGTTACATCCCGCCCAAGGGTGGCTGGTTTCACTGCTGGATTAACCACTAAGCACCCCTTCCCCACAATACTCTTCTCCTTTCCCCTTTCTTAACACTTATTTCTAATATTTCTAAAGTGCACTTTTTCTGGGCCTCTCCCCATCCCCGCCCCCCAAGTGGGCTTTCCTTCCGCTTTCCTCGGCTCAGATTCCAGACTTGGTCGCCACCCCCTTCTCCTCCACACCCCCTTCCCCTCCACTCCCCCTCCGCATTGTCTTTCTGAAGCCGCCCCGCTCCCGGAGCGAGTCCCGGTCCCCTCGCTCGGACTCCCGGACTCGCACACTCAGCGCGGGCCTCTCCCCCTGCACACTCCTCCCCGGGTCTCTCTCCCCCCTCCTCCCCCGCCCCTCTCCTCCTCCCTCGCCCGGCGCCCGAAAGGATCATTGTTAGCCGCCCCCGCCCCGCCCGGCTGTTTATTTATGCACACGTCACCAGGCCGGCCCCGCCCCCCGGCATCTCATTAAGCGAGTGTGTTCCTCTCGCCCTGTCAATAATCTCCGCTCCCAGACTACTCCGTTCCTCCGGATTTCGATCCCCCTTTTTCTATCTGTCAATCAGCGCCGCCTTTGAACTGAAAAGCTCTCAGTCTAACTTCAACTCACTCAAATCCGAGCGGCACGAGCTCCTCCTGTATCTTCGGCTTCCCCCCCCCTTTGCTCTTTATATCTGACTTCTTGTTGTTGTTGGTGTTTTTTTTTTTACCCCCCTTTTTTATTTATTATTTTTTTGCACATTGATCGGATCCTTGGGAACGAGAGAAAAAAGAAACCCAAACTCACGCGTGCAGAAGATCTCCCCCCCCTCCCCTCCCCTCCTCCCTCTTTCCCCTCCCCAGGAGAAAAAGACCCTAAAGCAGAAAAAAAAGTTCACCTTGGACTCGTCGTTTTCTTGCAATATTTTTTTTGGGGGGCAAAACTTTTTGGGGGTGTATTTTTTTTTTTTTTGGCTTTTCTTCCTCCTCCATTTTTCTTCCAAAATTGCTGCTGGTGGGTGAAAAAAATGCCGCAGCTGAACGGCGGTGGAGGAGATGACCTAGGCGCCAACGACGAACTGATTTCCTTCAAAGACGAGGGCGAGCAGGAGGAGAAGAGCTCCGAAAACTCCTCGGCAGAGAGGGATTTAGCTGATGTCAAATCGTCTCTAGTCAATGAATCAGAAACGAATCAAAACAGCTCCTCCGATTCCGAGGTAGGAAAAGCCCCTCGGGCTGGTGGGGTTTTTAATCTATTTCCTGGGCTTGGCAAATGTTGCTTCGAGGGGAGAAATCGGGGCTGGGGGCGGCGGCGGGGCGCCGCGGGGCCGGGCGGGCGGCGTGAGCGTGCGGTGCCACCATTGCAAAAACTTGTAACCCTGTTTTTCTCTCCCCCCAACCTCCCCCCCCCCCAAACCCGCTGGTTCTTTTTCTCCCCCTCTCCCCCCTCTGCGTGGCGTTTGCCCCTCGCCCTCCCCACCTCCACCCCTCCGGGAAGGCGGAAAGACGGCCTCCGCCTCGCTCCGAAAGTTTCCGAGATAAATCCCGGGAAAGTTTGGAAGAAGGTGAGTACGCCCCGCGCGCCCCGCAGCCGCCCGGAGCGGCCCCCCGGGCCCGCCGCCCCGCGCGCCCCGGCCCCGCGTCCCGCTCGGCCCGGCCGCGCGTCGGCCGGGCCGGGGCGCCCGGCCACTTGGGCCACTTTCTAAAAAGTTTCTCCTTGCTCTCTCCCGCTCCGCGCGGCCGCCGCCGCCGTCCCCTCGCCGCCCCGCCATGTTAGCGGCCAAGAGGCAAGATGGAGGGCTCTTTAAGGGGCCACCGTATCCCGGCTACCCCTTCATCATGATCCCGGACCTGACGAGCCCCTACCTCCCCAACGGATCGCTCTCGCCCACCGCCCGAACCGTAAGTGCCTCCGCGCCGGGCCCCCGCCCTCCGCCCGCCCGGCCAGCCCCGCACGCGGCCCCTGCCCTGCCCCCTCCCCCCTCCCCGCCTCCCCCCTCCCCGCCTCCCCTCCCCCGCTCGCGGCCCAGGCCGCCCGAAACTCTCCAAACTTTTCTGCCTTTTGTGGACTGGATTTGTTTGCACTTCGCCATGTTCTTGCTTTCAGTTTGCTGCCTCGTGATGTTGGGGAGACCTTTCTTTCCCAGCAGGGCTTGGTTGGGGGAGGCGGGTGGAAATTAGAAGAACTTTTTTTTTTTTTTTTTCCCCCTGCGCTCTGATCGCCCCCTCCCCCTTTGGTGGTGGTGTTTGTTTCTTCACCCTGGGAAGATGACTGTGTGGCTCTTTCTTTTCTCTCTCTCTCCCGTCCCTCTTCTGTGGCGTCTTGGGCTTTCCCCGGTTAACCCCTTGGCTGCCGCTGCGGGGGACTCGGTGACTGGGCTGCGCCGACGCGCGGGGTAGAGAGTGGATTTTCCTCCAGGCGTCGGACTTGGAAACTAGCGAGCGAGCGCGCGGAGCCCGGGGCCCTGGAGAAGCGCTGCGGCTTTCTCTTTCGGGCAGTTACTTATTTAGCTCTCTAGTGGCGATCGCAGGCCCTCGGCCCTCCTCCCCCTTTGCCCTGCAAGGTCACGCTTGCCAGACTGGTCCCACTGCAAACTTGCGGACTCCGGGCTTCCTCTCCTGCGGCCACCCCGCAGGGCCGCGAGTGCCCTGGGCGCCGTGGCGGGCTCGGCTGCACGGCGCGCGCTGGCTGCGGGCTCTCCCGGGCCGCGCGGGGTGGGGAGGCCCCTGTGGCCGCGGTTCTCGGTTTGTGGGCAGCTGGGATGGCCTCTTCCGAGCGGACTCGATGTATTTCTAGGGAATTTTGGTGCCTTGGGGCTTACAGCGAGGTCTGGTTTCGCCAGCTTCGGTGAAGGCCCTCAGTGGGCCCTGGGGGGCCAGAGACCAGGGTGTGCGGGCCAAAGGGGGTGCAGAGGCGAGGGAGGCCAGGAGCGCCTCTCCTTCAAGGGAGTGGGCTGCTGATCGCGGGCTTTCCAACTTTGGGTGCCCCAGGGCGGCACAGGGTGCCGGGGTGCCAGGCTTCCGGGGTTGCTTCTCGATAGGTGCGTCCCGTGCCCACCCACATTTGTTAAAGCTCATCCCCTTCCCGGACCCGCCTCTGCCCCCTGCCCTCGCTCTGAACCCCCTCCCCCATCCTCTAAAATGCCTGGATTGCGAATCTCTAGACGCAATCTGTAGCCGTTTGTGCCTGGTTTCCCGGAGTTGTCAGTTGCACCTTCTCTGGTTTGGACTCCCTACCCCTTATTTTACACATACTACTTTTGTTTTTTCTTTTTCGGTAACTGGAGATGGCAATTTGAAATAATGCACCCACTGTTCAGTCGTGGATTCGGTACTAATGGCCAAGGGCTTGCCGGACAGGAGTTGATCAGATCTACAAGTGTTTTTAAGCATTAAAATATTAACTATCAGGTTTGACTTGTTTTTTGGGCCGGGGCAAAAATGGCAAGGGCATGCTAGACCGGTCATTTTTTATGGCTAGGAAAGAGAAATAATTATTCCCCCCTCCCCTGCGCCCAGGCTTCTGCATGCTTGGGAAGCTGGGAAAGCGTTTCAGTCCGACCTCCTCCTGCAGCCAGCTCTTTCAGGCTGCAGGGCCTGGGCCGTGGGGGGAAGCACAGTCCGGCTACGTTGTATTTTTCTTGGGAGCTTGTGAGCATCTTAAATCGGGAGCATTTGCCTCAGAATCGGAGGAGGGTTTGTGTACTCACTAACCCGACTGAGCAACATTCCAAAGTAACCATGAGAATTTCTTACTCTCCTCCCCTCCCCCTACGATAGAAGCCTCCCTGGTATTATTTTAAAATCCACTTGGACATCTGAAAGGCTATCTGAATATTGAGCTGTGATGGCGGGCTTGTGGCTTGCTTGACTCTTTGCAAACTCCCTGTCTGTGTGACTGCTGGCAGTCTCACCATACTAGCTCCGAAAACTTGAGCAGTTGTGCTGTGATTCAGAAACGGGGAAATTGTTAGAGGCAAATAAATGGTTTTCCGGTGTGAAAAGGAAGGCTCCCAACCATCGGTCCCTTTTGTGGGCATTATAGGAATAGACGGCGTCTAGTTATTTTAATTGTGGACATAGCGGGTGGCCTTGTGCTGTGACATCAGATTGAGAAGACATTTCTGAACTCAGTAGGCAGTTTTCATATTTGCATGTCAAACACCAACGGACATCTTTGTGTGAACTGCCCCCTCCGCCTTCCTATCTTTTAACCGGGGTTAGATTATGTGCTCCAAAATTAAAGTTATTTATTTAGGTCGGGCAGCAGAGCAATGGAAATGAGGACGAGAGGCTGTTGTATGTCACTCTTGACGTCTTCGATCAGAGGGGCCAGCTTGCAATTCCAGATTTGATACAGCTGCCGGAGGAATCTATAGGGAAGACAGCAGTCTTTTCATGCTCATCTGAAATTCTTAGTGCTTCATAGAGAGTGTTTCAGAGGGCAAGGTGTAAAGACAAATTAGCTGTGTGTGTTATTCTTTTCCGGACCCTCCTTGGTGATGTTTTTGCTACATTTTCTGTTAACTTACAAAAGTGTACCTGTGAGCAGCTGCATCCTTTAAAAAACCAACTCTATCCCTGATTTCTGCTTTTCTATATAAGAACGGAAAGAATTAGGGAGTATCATTAAATCGGCTTATGGTAAATAATACGTTATCTCAAGAATAATGCTTTAATTGCTGAAGACGCCATAAAGCTTGATAGTAATATTTTTATTTTAAAACGACAAAGATTTCTGCATAACATTAATTTAGTCTTTGATACAGTAATAGCAACAGCTTTTAAAAAGACTGATTCGGATACAAAAATGCATTAAGGAGAGGTCTAGTTAAGTAGATGGGAAGTGATAGACCTGCAAATATTAGAATTGTAGTAATACTTGTATGTTGAAGATAAGATACTGTTACCATGTTAAAATTAATAGGAAAAAGTAGTGTTATGTTTCTTTTTCCCTCCTGCCAAAGGAGAAATGGGGCTATGGCGGTCGAAAGTCCAGTTAGGCTTGAAATTTTTTTTTTCACCTTTTTATCCCAAGTTACTGCTTTTCAACTGAGCTATTTGCTACTAGTTTGAACAAATAAATACGCAGCATCTTGAATTCATTTTTGAACTTGGAATCCAGCATTTAAAGGAACCCGAGAGGGGCCTATTCACTGGGGTTTTATTTAGCTGGGCAACTTTTCTTTCTGCCTTGTGAAAAATGGATGTTTTCTCCTCGCTCAAACAACATAATCCTTTCTCATACAAAAGATCTAGACCTTGGAGTGTGAAGGGTTAATGGTGGTCCTTCCCTGTTGTCCTCCCACCCCCCACCTTCACCCCTTGATTGTTTTGACAACACTTTTCAAAGTGTGACATTCCAAGCCCCTACATAACAATGTAATATTACTGTAATTACACAGGTCATTACATTTTAAATAGAGAACAATAAAATGCTTATCGCCCTGAAAAAGAACAGGTGTTCTTGCCCTTCTTTGGTATTTATGCTAATTGTTTTTCATCTCCTTCAGAAATATTTATGGTGAACATGTTTAGATTTCAGTCTCACTGCAACTGTATTAATTCTGTGCTAATCTTTATAGGTTGGGGTTTAGTGTCTGCAGTATGGATTATAGGTTCAACATTCAGCCAGTAAGTCATATTTTAATGATTATAAGTTTAATATGCCAGCGCGTTGCCATTTGCTGCATTTAAAGCTTTCTGAAACTCCAGAAACAAACTATTAAGCAGTCGAGAGAGCCTAAAGTGCTTCTCTGGGAAGAAGTGTTTTTGGAAACTTGCAGGCTAAAGGGAAGTAGCTTTCACTGATGCCCCCTATCTGATTGAGAAAAGATTCAGAGGAAGACATCCTCGTTCTTGCTTAGGAGTTTTCCATGTTGATTTGAATTTTACTGATACGGATTCCATCTAGAGTCACGTCAGCTTTCTGTTTCTTAGCAAGCCGTGAAAAAGTTACAGGAAGGTTTCCGGGGTTTGGCAGATCAAGAATGCTCTTCTGTGAGCAGCGCAGGCAGTTCTGCACGCCGTTACAAAAATATTTGCTTTAGAAAACTCGCATTTTAATAGTTGTACCAGAGGCTGTGCTTTTAAAGATTACAGTCGAAGTCTTTCCAGGTATTGAATGCCTCCTCCCATCCCACGAGGTGCCTGTGTGCCTACAAAAAGTGCCTGGAAGTTCTTGGTGGAGAAATCCTAATGCAGCTTCTCTTACACATCACAGTGGGTAAACTAGGAGGTATCTAAGAGGATTTCACATTTTGTCAGATGTTTCACAACGGGGGCCCCCTGAATCACATTAAAAATGCACTGGAGAGAGAGGACAGCTGCAAATTTTTGTGCGGACGCGTGTTTTTGGACCATGACTAAAACTCCGAGGACCCTTTTCCCCAGCTGTCTGGAAGTTATGTGGAAGTTGGTTTATTGGTAGTTAAGTATGAGACAACCTGGATTTAGCAAAGGCACTCTCCTACACAGGAAGTAGATGACATTATATTGGGGGAAGGGACGAGACTTCAGTCATGGAATGATTTACTTTTTTTTTTGTTGTTGTTGGTTTTTTTTTGCTTCTTTTTAAATCATGGAGTTGCCAAATAAATAAGCAGTTTCCAAGGAAGTAGGTTGTAAGCTTTTTAGTCTTGGTAAGTGGAATTAGATAATATCTTTAACCACATTTATAACTGTTTTGAGGTGACACAGTACAGAAGTTTTGAAAAAGAGGGGTGAACCAAATTCTTGAGGCTTTTCTTCTTGAAGGGAGTGTGATGTGGGCATCTGAGTTTCTTCTGGGAGTGAATATTGGCAACTGTGTAAGTAAATCTTCAACTCTGACTTATAATTGAGCACATTTGTGAAGGAAATGGTTAATTTTACAACCAAAGGCAAACTTGCACCTCGACAGGTCTGCTGAAAGAAATGTGCCCCAGTCCTTTGCTGGCAAGCGCCACCGGGTCATAAATCCACAGGCTTTATTTACAGCCCATAACACTTATGAATGTTAAGATATTTGACGCCACGTTGGCCTTATAATATTCAAGGTCCGCAGACATTGGCAGTAGCTCAAATTTCTCTCACTAATTATAAGCAATGAGATGGAGGGGGTTGGGGGGGAAAGCCCATCGCAAATGCTGCCCTCTCTCCCCTCTGTCCCCCACCTCTGCAATCTGAGCTTACTGAGGCAGACACCCCCTCCTTCAGCAGCTGACTTGTACTTTTCCTCTAGGCTATTGTTATACGCGTTTATAAAGAGCACTTTCAGGGATGGGGGCTCTGCACAAATGCCGTTTTCAAAAGCAAAGTTGCTCTAGGTGTTTGCATCTTTTTCCTTTTCCTCTGATTTCTCGCTTTCTCCTTTCTTCCTTCTGTTTTAAAAGACCGTTGCATATATTGTGCATATTTCCCAGAATACTTCAAGAAACCTGATCCGGAGACTGCTCTTTAATTGTGTGATGTTGCATTGAGCTGGAAGGGAATACACACGTTGCATAGAGCAGTAGTTAATGCGAGGGTTTGAAAAAAAGGTGAGGGTGAGGAGCGTCGATTAAAATAAATTAATAGATGGGAAGAAAAAAAAATCAGGTTTATGTTAGGGATGGCAAGGCCACTCATTTGAGAAAAGTGCACTGGGGTCTGGGGAGGAAGCACAGAAAAGTCACAGGAAGGCGGAAGAAATGCTTGACTGAGAACGATGGGAAAAGCGAAAGAAGATGGGACCCAGATTTGGGCTGGGGGAGGACGGGCAGTTTCTCATGAGGGGTGGGAGTACCACGGAGGGGGTGCTGTTAAAAACTAGATGGCTTGGCTCAGCGAAGATGGGTTCCAGCCCGCTCCACCCAGAGTGCACCATCCAGCAACATGAAGTTTCATATCAGTTCTTGTGCGAGAATCTGGGGTTGGGGCATCTATGGCCAAGACCCTGATGTAGGAGAGAAGGCCAGTTATTTTGCCACTTTTAAATTATTTAAAAGAAGTGGGCAGCTCTGTGTGTGTGTGTGTGTGTGAACAAGCTGACCACAGGTAAAGGGGAGTGGGGTTCGGAGGTGTGTGAAGGGGGGCTGGTGGCTCATCATTTCTGGCGGGATCCTTTCCTCCATCTAACCCAAACTTAAAGACCTAGGCTGAAAGGTTTTATTTTCTAATCAATGGAATGCAGAAACTTACTAGCCCTCAGGGACAGATATGAATCCCTTAACAGCTCATTACAAAGATGGGGCTGTGGGAGCTTTGAACGGGTTATCAGCCTTGGTGTTCTTCCGTTTTCCCAGGATAGCTTTTCTTCCTTAGGCACATCTGATTTCGGGGGTGGTAATTCAGCCCGATATATTGTATTTTTTTTTTTTTTCTTGTCGTGAAGTAGCCCCAAACAGTTCGGTGTACAGGGGAAGGAATGGCTATTAGTGGGATCAGCTCTGAAGGAGTTAAAATTGCTCGCTAAAGTTTGGCATCATGAAAATAAATTTGAGGCCTGGTAGGCATTAGCAGGGCACAGCACATTTACAGAGCTTAATTAGTACGAACTGTAATTGTTCATGGTCTGCCAGAAGAAGTAATGTTGAGGAAAAGTGGAGTCCTTCTTTTGCAGTCTTCAGTTTGAAACCGATAAATCACTTGCATATTTGTGTAGTGATTCAAATGGAGCTAAGACCTCTCCCATCCCAACATGTGGTAAATTGTAAAGTCAATGAATTGCAGATGTAGGCTACAGTGAGATTCTCTAAGAAAATGCAGAATGAATGGGAACGAGTGATGCTATAAATATTTACTGAGAAGATAACTAGGTCCCTGCGTGCTGGGTCAATTATGATGTACTAAATATATTAGTAAAATGCTTAAAAAATGGAGAGGATTTGTGTGGGTCTTGGTGTGGGTTGGTTCGTTTTAGAAAGTGAAATAAAAGGCACTATATTATTGTTGTGTCAGTTTTATTAAGCCTGAATCACAATGGCATACCCAGGGAAGGACACATGAAACCCACATTAATGCAAATTAATTCGTTATGAGTTGCAGCACTGTGACTGCTAAGTGGAGTAATGATGGGGCATCATTTTAAGAGTGTTAGTGTGGCAACTTCTAATGAAAATGCTGTGCTAGGAGCATGTCTCAGCACTTGAGTCCACGTGTTTTTGTATGCCAGAATGTATTTTGTACAAGAGCAGGGAACTCAATTCACTTTATATCCCCGCCCCCCCAAAAAAACCGTTAAGAACTTTTATGTTTTGATGTCTAAAGAAAATCATGTAGATTTTTCTCAAAAGTAAACCTAGAAATACTGATCACCATAACTAAGTTCAACTTCAACATTTCTTTTTTTTTTTAATTTTTATTTTGCAGGAGATTGTAGTACAAAGTAGAAAACCAATGAATGTAGCATCCTCCCCCCATAGACCTATAGATGTAACTTTCTCGAAGCAATTTTTTTTTTCTCCTTTTTTCTTCTTAGAGGATTTTGGTCTTAGGCAATGTTGCAAGTCAATACTTCTTTCCCCAAATGTGAGTAGGTGGATGTGTGTGGAAGCTGTAAAAGTTAATGATCGCTCTCTGACTCATAGCTGATGTTTTCAGGTTGAGGAAAAGAAAAGAAAAAAATTAACGAGGGTAAATAGACATTTGATGGAACATGGAGACAGTAGGAGAGGTTGTTCTTGCATCTGAAGGCATGCGTTTTGTTGCAGCAGGATTTCTGGAGGATGCCAGGAAGCGGAGAGGGGATGCCTTTGTTTAAGTTGTTGTTTTAGGATGGTGCGAATGTGCGGTGTCTAGATCTTCGCAGGAATGTTTAAGCCCACGGACCTGCGAGTCAGTGCTGGTTTTGCCTTCCCGGTGGAAGTCAGGGGGCCCCCTTGACACCTCTCTCAGAAGGGCAGGCAGTAGCCCGAAGTCCTGGCCAGAAGTTTACTTTCCATTCAATGTCCGAGGCTCCCTACGAAAAAGCCTCAGATATACTTAGAACAAAAAAAAATTCTGTCTTTTAAGCTAATGGCATGGAAATTACATTTTAAGTGGCTCATGGTGGTAGCTACTGGGTAGAAAGAAAAGTGGACCAAAAAAAAAAAAAAATCCCTAAAACCAAAATCTTTTAGGAAATGAGTCTGGATTTATTTATTTTTTAATAAAAGAGAAAGCTAGGTGATTCATAAAGCTGAAAATAAAGCAAATGCTCCACCTCTTCCCAATTTAATGGAATGAATAGGCATATATGTATATCTATATATACATCTTTATCTTTTATCATCACATGGGAAGTTCACTTAGTTCTGGAAAAACTAACAGGGTTTCAATTTGTTTAGTCGCCTTTGAGAACGAGGCCTCTGTGGTTGTAAAAGCCCAGCCCCTTTTCTCCCATCTCTGGAAATCTCTGATATTTTTGTATCTGAGACACCAAATTTAGGGCCAGTAGTAGTGATTAGAAATAAAACAAGAAAAATTAAGATACGCTAATAACAAGTGAAGCGGTTCATCGCAAAATGTTGTTTTTTCCAGTTGCTGGAGAATTGCGCGCGCCTTTGCAGAGCCCAGCCACATCTTCATGGTTCTTCCTTTGCACAAGAGGGGGCCGGTCACCTGGAGGTGCTAGAATGGGTGGGTGGGCTTGGCCACTGTAAACAAGCACACAGGAAGGGAAGGTTTATTTTGCTGAGAGTTCTGCAGGAAGGAATTAAATGAAAAGTACCTTGGAGATCTCATTTGGTGACTGCCCCTGGATACCCCTGGGAGGGACTCACCAGGTTGAGGGCGTGTTGCATGCCCAGGGCGTAACAGCCACTGTCCTGGGATGAGGAAGTGATATTGGAGTGCTACAGGTGACCAAGGGCAGGGTGGTGCCAAGAGCTGAGGATTGTGGGAACCTTGTTCTTAAACTTGGATAAGCCTTGGGTAGCCGTCTTGTCCTGGATCCCTTAACCTCCCCATCTCTTCCAAAAAAGCAAAGGGCCAACCATCTTTTGTTCTCTCCTTCCTTATAGCTTTTCACAGAGATATAAATACTATTATTGTTCCAGATTAGAATGCCAAGCTTTTACAGGGTCCTTGTATTTTATCTTTGTCTTAAAAGGCTAGATTCTTAACAAACAAGGCATATTTGTGTTTTACAGGGAAGGAAAAAGCAGTTTAAAGCGTGTTTTAGAAAAAGAGTATTTGGGAAAAGAGGGGGTGGAGACCCAGAGGAGAAACAAGAAAATTGTTAAGTCGTCATCACTATAGCTGGGGGAAGTTGAGCTTCAAGTTGCTCCAACACAGTGGTTACTGGCTGGGAGTAAAGGCCTGATTGGAACTTGTGCTGTGGGTGTTTAGGAGCTGGTGGAGGTCATTCAGTGTGGCTGGACACCTGAGGAGGGAAGTGACATGCTTGGGGGGGCGTTCGGATGGTCTGTGTGAAGGTTAGATTAACTTTGTCCTTCTAGATTCTTCAGGACCTTGCAGCTAGCTGCATCTTTACTGTTTTAATTGCAGCTTTGTGTCGGGGTTGTGGTGGTGTTTGGTGATGAGGGCCAGGATTAAGAATGGAACCCGACAAGTGAAAATTGAATTTGGATTAGCCACAGTTTCATTAATGTATTCATAAGGCTGTGATTATATGAAATTTTGTTTCCGCGACCTATACTTAGTTATCAGGTGTCCATTCAATTTTAATTGACAATATAGGATTCCTGTGGTTGCCCTGAGTACAGATCGCCTAGGGCTGTGCAGGGTCTGTGGGAAGCAGAGCTCAGACAAGTTTCCATTAAGCTCTGAATCAGGCAGTTGGAAAAGAGGAGAATAAAACCCACTGAAAAGGGGGACACGTTGTTAGTGTTGCCTTCTCTACTTAGAAGGAGAACCCCCCGCCTCAGACAAGAGCTGCTTGCCAGCCAAGAATTCCAAACTCGCAGAGGAACCTGTCTCTAACACAAAAGTTGTTTTAACACGATGCAGGATTGTCACAGTAATTAGTGCAATCTCTTGCTGACTGGCAGTTTTCACAAAAAGGACAGGGGGGCAAAGGGTGCAAATTCATCTTTCTTTTTCAGCGATTCACTTTCGATGACCTGCTTCTCTCTGTGTGTATGGGGGACTGTGGGTGGGTGGGGGGGCGTATCTTCAGTTGCTCAGCGTTCGTCTGTGCTTGTTTTGGGGAGTGTGGTTGGTTTGTTACTCTGGTTTGACAGGCAATGGGATACTTTTTTTTGGCCCACCTTTGTGCCCTCTTTTAACTTTGATTAAGATTATGCTTTGGGGCAAGTGGACTCATAATATACACAGACAGTGTTTTTGTTTATTTTGAACAGATAAAATGATCCCAGAACTCATTATATCCCAAAATGGGGACTTAAAACATTATCCCATGAGCAATGTGGATTTAGACTACTTGAAAAAATTTGATTGTGTTTATTCTGAGTTGCTTTAAAAGATCTTACATGAATTTCTCCCCCCCCCCTCCTTTTTTTTAAAAAATAAAAACCTGTGACGACTGAATGCTTTTTCTGGCAGGGAGCAAGATATAAAGCAATTGGGTCTACAACTCCCTTGCAGGCTGAGTTACACTTCGCTACACGGAAGTGTGATGGTGATGGTGACGGTGCAGTAGCAGTGACAGTGGTAGATGTGATTGTTCGATCTGTGGTCGGAAACCCAGCTGACTGGCCTGTTGCTGCAAGGGGGGGATGGGCAGCGATTTCTTAGGGCCATCTGAGTCCTCATCATTTGTTCATAAATGGCACGTTAAAATGCATTTTCAGATATTGTTGAGATCATTGATTGGTGGTGGTTTATAAAAGAAGTCAGCAGGTGGTGTTGGTTTTCTCAATTGGTAGAATCCCAAGGTTAGCAAGTGTTATTTGGGAAAAGAAGAATTTGGTGAGGAATCTCAGTATTCCATTTTAGTTGGGGATACCCACTTCGATGGGGGAGGGGGGCATCTGTCGGGCTTCAGAGGGATTGGAAGGCCCGGGATAGACTTCAGCCTTCTTTTGTGGAGGGGTCCGCGTGGACTGGGATGGACATTCACCCAGGGGCCACTGAGTAGGTGGTCTCTGTTTAGAAAACTTGGCGGCTCTTTGGCAGTGGTTGGCTCCTCTTTGGGGAAGTGTGGGCTGATTCCTAGAGTGCGGGCTACAGAGCTGTCCTGGGCCGGGTGACTTAGTCATTGTGAAAGAATGTATAAGGCATTGGGTAGCCCCTGGATTCTGCCTGACACATTTGTTTTCCCCAAAATAGAATTGTGTTTGAGAGCTAGAGCCCAGTTATTAGAACTGTGGGGGGTTGTGGGGGGGCGGTGGTGGCTTGTTATACCTGTGGCAGTCTTGTGGCTTTTCATAATCCTCTCTCTCACAGTCTTTTCCTCTTGCCTACATGTTGCAATTCTGATGACTTTTTGCAGCACAGTTAATTTTTCTGCAGCATCCTCCTCAGCACACTGGCTTCCTTTATGTCTTAATGGGCATCCGTCTTTCCTTTTCATGTCATTGACTCTCACTCCTGGTCCCTACCCCCTCCCTTTTTGCTTATTGAATAGGGCTTTTTTTTTTTTTTAAACTTTACTTTAGATTATTATGATCTTATCCATAGCAACAAATAAAAATACAGAGGTCTTGATTGAATGCCAAGGCTGCAGTTCAGTCTAGGAAGGTTTGTCTGCTATTCATAAACTGCTTAAGATGTTTTCTTGTAGTTTGTGACATAAGCAGAACGCTTTGATTTGGTTTCTTTCTACAGCTCCATTTTCAGTCCGGGAGCACACATTACTCTGCGTACAAAACGATTGAACACCAGATTGCAATTCAGGTAGGAAATGCAAGAGATCCTTAAGTTTGAATTGTCAATATGTAGGTCTCTTGTGTCTTTTATTCTCCACCCCTTCCCCCAACCTAGGTGATGATGATGGTGGTGGTGGTGGTGGTGGTGGTGGTGATGATGGTGATGATGATGGTAGTGATGATGATGATGGTGGTGGTGGTGATGCTCATGGTGATGCTGCTGCTGCTGCTGCTGCTGATGATGATGATGAATGGTGATGATGATGATGATGGTGGTGGTGGTGGTTGATTCATTGGGGGAGGTGGGAAGCAAAAAAGAAACATGAGCAGAAGAAATGCTAAAATGATTTAAAAATGTGGAAAGGAAGAGAAGCCGGGGTTTTTTGCGAAGAGTCTCTTTGGGTTTAATGGGCACCCCCCGCCCCCCTCCCCCTGGAAGCTTGGCTACTCTCTTTGCTCCGGGAGGGGTCTTAAATTGGGAGCGAAATGAGACGACAGAAAATGAACTGGAAGAATTAAGGAGGGGAGATGGGAGAAGAGGCTATGCGACAGCCAGAGAGTTGTTTCCGATGCATCAACATCATGTTAAGTGGTGCTAAGAATATCACTTTTGACCTGATTGTCCTGAAATGTTGATTTCTCCTGGGCCTCTTGATATATGACACTGAAAGTGCTGGAAGGGAAAGGCGACAGATCCCAGCTTCTGATGAGTGTCCTGTTTCCTGCTCACGTAGTACTTCCATTCTCTCAAATCCAAAGGCTAAACAAATCACGGACTAATATAGACTCAGAGCTGAACCAGTGCCAGCAGAACGCAGTAGTGGAGGGAGAGCAGACTAATACGATTTTCGTCTGTCTGCCTGGCCTTGCCTGGCTTTGCCAGGATGGGAGTACCTCGTGGTATAACTGATGGTACTGAAACTTCTTGAGTCTTCTCGTTTAACCCTTCGAAGGGGGGCTTTTGAAACTAGTCATTTGTGTTAAAGTCTGGCCCTAAGGTTTTTTCTTCCTGGAAGTTGATGTCTGTTGGCTAAGCGATCTGTGTTGTCGCATCGTTCTTTCTTGTAGGTACTCTCTTGCAGATAATTGTGTACGTGTATGTGACGTGTATGTGTATGTATGTGTGGTCTCAATTGGAACTACAGCCACATTGCATCCTTATATCTCTGCTATTTGAAATCTGCATCTTCCTGGATAAGTAGCCATTTGCCCCAGGTAAAATATGTATCATTCCACCAGTGATAGGTATGACTCAGCAGACATTTTTATTTGGTAGCTTCCTAATATTTTTGTACCCATTTCGAGGCAATGGTAACTTATTTAAAAATTATTTTGACTCCTTCTGCAGTTGTGCTGGCTGGTGTGTGTGTGTGTGTGTGTGTGTGTGTGTGTGTGTGTGTGTTTGAGGGGAAAGTGCGACCTCAATTTCCCTCCTCCATCCCTAAATATGTTCAAGACTGGTGTCTGTAACCGAATCCTGCAGTTGTTCTTGCCGGCACTTGCTGGTGGACCCTGCTCTCTCTTGGTTAATGGCACAGTGAGTCTTGCTTCCAGAAAATGGTTTCGACCTGGAGCTTGGTTAGAGAACATGCCCAAACCCTAACTCCTGGTGAATGGATGAGGGGCCCGGTGTCCTGAGGCCTGCTGCATCTGAGGAGCGCTGGAAAGTCCTGTTGCCCGGGGTGTGGGAATCATTGAGATTGAATAGCATAGCGATCCCTATCTTGGTGTGGAAAGGCTGGCTGGGGCCATGTCACTGGGAGACCAGCCGAGACCAGACCAGCTGTTGTGTCTTTACACCCATTGCTGAAGTGTCCCTTGTTAGGCCGAGCAGTTCGTCTGTTCTCCAAACCACCTGGCACGGTGCAGGCCATGTGAAGCTCTTTCTCAGGAGGAAGATGGAGTAAATTACAGAGCTCATTGTTTGGAGGACTGAAACCATTACTATTCTTCCATGAACAGGTAGTATTGTTCTGCCCCGCTTCTGTTTGCGAAGGCTTGATGCCCATGTGGGCAAACAGAGAGACATTTTATTAGAGACCCAGCACCGGCATGCTATGCTTTCAGAGTTCATTCTCCCCCGTCCTCTGCTAGACCAGGACGAGGCCGAGCCAAATGGCAGCTAGTTGTAATTCTAGTTTGATTATCAAAGGATAAATGGCAGAGAAACAAAACAAAAGAAGCAAAGGGAAAAAAAGAGGAAACCTCAGACACAAAAATATTGTCCCCAAGGCGCATGGCAGCGCAGCCCCCGAGCGGGGGTTAGAGGGGAGGTGGCGCCGCTTTGGTGTGGACGAGAGCAGACGTTCCCTGCGCTCCGTTCCCCAGCGTAAGGCTCACGCATGCGATCGTCAGGGCCGAATTTTCTTCCCTGGAAACTTAGAACGGTTTAACCTTAAATACTGTATTTCAATAGGAGCTGAGCCTGTCGCTTTCCTAAGCTATATCCTAAAATAACCTCGAGTAGCATGACACCACGTATCACATGAGATTCATTCCGCGCCTGCCCCCCCATCACCACCCCCTTCCCGGCCATGATCTCAGGCTTCTCCGTTTGTATGAATGGCCTCCGAGGGATTCTGTGGGCATGTCCTGCTCTTGTAAAAGCTTTGGACACAACCGTCAATTGCTGCGTTGGGATCGTCCCCCACTTTTGACAATCGCCTAACTCCTCTCAGGTTTGAAAAGACAAAAGTAACACGAATGCCCAGATTCTCTCTAAATGGGTATCACAAATAAATGGAATAAAAATTGAAAGGCTTTTTTTTTTTTTGACAGTTATTTAATTATTGACTTTTACAAAGTTTTATTGAAGTACAATGTAAATACAGTAAGTGCACAGATCTTTGGGGGAAAGGTGGATGAGCTTTTACTATCAATGAAAACTTTAGCCGAGTCAATATGACATAGAATGAGATTGGAATACTTTTTCTGTGAAGGGCGAGATAGTAATTATTTCAGGCTTGGTGGGCCATAAAATCTCTATAGCAACTATTCAACTCTGACATTGTGATGCAAAAGCAGCCAAAAATATTACCCAAAGGAATAGGTGTGTCTGTGTCCCAATAAAACTTTATTTATAAAAATGGTGGCTGGATTTGGCCCACGGACTGCTGGCCCCTGAGAATGAATATTACTAACTCTCCAGAAGTCTTCTCTTTCTAATGATCTGGCTTCCCCCACCCCCAACAAAAATTTTTGCCACGGATTAGTTTTATCTATCACCATGGACTAGTTTGATCAGTTTTTTAGCTTCTTAGTAGTGAGTGGAATTGTACACAATATACCATCAGATAGCTGTCCCTACTTAGCATCGGGTCTGTGTTTTCATCTCTATTATTGTGTGTAGCAAATTTGCTCTTTTTTATGGCTGCATAGTATTCCACATAGGAATATGCCACAGTACATATTTTTTCTATGTTGTCGGATATTTGGAGTGCTTCCAGTTTTCTGTTAGGAATAAGGCCCTGGTAACATTCTCACTCTCACCTGTTCATACACAGGGTGGACTTGTAGAGGGATTGAGTAATGTGTATGCTTAGCTTTGCGTTGACCTTTTAAGAGAAGACTCAAACACTGGATTTCAAGTGTTGCCATGGGAATACAGTAGCATGGTTGTTGTTAGGTATGTGAGTGATGTGAGCCGTAAGATAAGATGATCTAGGTGTGATTAGAGGCCACTTTGCCCAGGCTCCAGTGCAGGCCCCTTCATGCGGTGGTTTGGCCTCTGGCCCCAGCTCCCAGGAACTCCTCCCACTGTCCCTGTTAACCTGGGAGAGATTTTGCAGGCCGAATGCAGAGGTGCACCCGCATTGCAGATGACTCCCTGCAAGGGACTGTGGATAAATATTTAGGCATCTCTGTTGCCTCCCAGAAGAGAACTCTTCCAACACTCTCCACTCGTCATTATTCCAACCCCAAGAGCAGTGTTGTAATCAAGGTCAAAACCCACAGAAGATATTTCGTTTGGTTTTCAGAAGGGCTGCTTCAGAACCAATTAAGCCTTTGTTTTAAGAGTATTTTGGCCAAAGGTTGATGTTTTAACACCAAGTCAGATGTGATTTAGAAGGAAAAAAAAAAAAACCTCCACATGTAGCAAAAACAAACTGAGTAGACCTTTCTTGGTTGTTTTTCTTTGAAGATATGAAGTGGTTTGTGTGTGTGCATTTGTGTGTGAGAGTGCACGCACGCGCGTGTGTGCGCGCAAAGACAACTAGGAGAGGATCCAGGAGAAATGGACCATGTTGTTTGTTTATACAGCTGAGCGGTAGAGCCTTTGCTGCAGTGGGCGTTGCTTTCCCTCTTGTCCTCAGCCTTGCAGGTTCTCATCCGCGCTGGACCAAAGCATTCCTCTGCTGCTTGGCCTTGGAACGCATCTGCCATGATTTAGTGAGTCCTGGAGGACCCTCCTCCAGGGCATGGGTGCCTTCTGACGCCAGGGAGAGAAGGATAGAAACTGGAGAGTGCCCTTGTCCCATACTGACCCCTCATTCCTGGATGTGAACTTGACATTTAGTTTTGTCCATGTCTTAAAATTGTTACGATTCCTAAGGTGCTATGGCTTAGAGTCCATCTCTTTGCCCAAGTAGACCCTCAGTATTTGTGATAAAAATATTCAGAGATTACTACCAGTGGACATGACCAGGATGTTTGTTGGCTTTCTGGTGGTAGTCTCTTGTATTCTAAGTCTGTCCTCTCATAAGTTCCCTGGTTGTTTAATTTTCATGGAGATTTGCAGTCTCGGTTGAGGGAACCAATTTTGGCCAAGTGGGAAAACTCCCAGAAAACAGTTTCAGTTCTTGGTAGTCACTTCCTTGCCTTTCCTTTAGTCCCATCACCAGACCTGTCTGTGAGATTCATGTTCACTTTCTGCAAAGAACGAAGTGTGTCTCTGTGTGTGTGGGGTGTGTGTGTGTGTGTGTGTGTGTGTGTGTGTGTGTGTTGGAGTGGTGGGAGTGGTGAGGGAGAGGAGAGGGCGAGAGATGTCATTTCACCTGCATAGAGTTTGACAGAGTCTGTGGATGCCAGTTAACTCATTCAAAATGTTCATTCACTTGGTATAGTTTTAAGTCCATACCTTATGAGCGCTCATTCATTCATTCATTCGGAAATATTTATTATGCATCAACTGTTTGCCAGGGGAATTCTTCGCTGAGCAAAACAGACAAAAAGTCCCTTGCTTTCACTGAACATAAAGTAATGTTTTAAATATGGGTGTATAAGCACCCTACTCCCCTTGGTTTGATTGAATAGGTTTCAGGTGCAGTCCAGGAGGTTGCATTTTTAATCAGGGTTCTAATTTTCGGTCTACTAAAATTTGAGAATTGCTGCCCTAGAGCCTTCTGAAATCAATTGATCGATCATTTGTTGGCTGCTTGGTCATTTTCACTTTGCCGAATAAAACTTGAGGGCTGGTCAAGTGTTCAGTTGGGGTAACTTCCTCACTGTGGATGAGAAACTGGACCGAGTGCCTTGAGGTTCCAACGAGCTTTTGAAGCCTTTCCTTTTCCGTGATAGGTGAAGAAAGCCAGATACTTTTGCAAGGCTCAAGAAGAGGCATTTGTTTATGAAAGAGTAGCTTAGATAATCATGTGCTTAGTCCTAGGGGTCTGAGGCAAAAACAGGAGTTAATAATAATAGCTTGTGCTTATTGAATTCTCTCGATGCGTTGGGTCCAGCGTTAAGTGCTATCTGTGAATTATTTATTGATTCTTCATCATAACACGGAAGGCCGAAAGGTATAGTTACTCTTAAGGTGTAGTTACTCTTATTATGACCATTATCCCATTTTGTAAGTGAGGAATCAGAGACGCAGATACCTGAGGTATTTTGTCTAAGATCAAGGAATTAGGATTCAAACCCTGGGGGGAGACTGTACCATACCTTCTCATGCTTACGACTGTCTGCTCAAAACAGCTCAAGGAGACCCAGGAGTTTCCTTGAGCAGTGGCAACCTGCTAGCTCTGCCTATACAAAGAAATCATCTGGAGTTGGATTTTACTCCTGGGAGAGTCCCGTTGATTAGGACTAGGCCAGTGTTTGGTAAACTTGAGCGAGCATCACCTAGAGGGCACCTGGAATGTTTGTTAAGATGCAGATTGCAGGCTACCTCCAGAGTTTCAGGTTCTGTATGTAGGTCTGGGGTGGGTCTTGGCATTGGCAATTTTAACAGATTTTCAGGTAACTTTGACGTCCCTTCTCTGGTGATGGACTTTGAGAACCGCTGGACTAGGGCAGTGGTTCCCAATTCTAGCTGCATGTCACAGTCCCGTGGAAGCATGAAAACCAGTGCGAGGCCCAGGCTCCACCCCAGCCCACCTGGACCAGGATGCCTAGGGGGTGGGATCTGGGCATCCCTATCTCTGAAAAGCTTCTCAGTTGGCTTTCCTGCGCACACGGGGTTGAGGAGCACTGGTTCGGGGGATGTTAGAGTTTGCACCCTCACCCCACACTTTGGGTGATTCTGATGCATGTAGTCTCTCTTCAGAGCGCAAGTGTTGTAAAGTCTTCTATTTGTTTGCTTATTTTTAGCTTGACTCTCTTTCCTTGGGGGAGAAAAGCCTGGTTACCTTCAGGGTTCTTAAGGATGTCTGTTCAATGGTAGGAGTCTCTAGTTTGAGAACATAGCATTAACAGGTGATCAATGGTAGTCAGTGGTCCCCTGAGTTAGTGAGAGAAGGTGGGACTCTGCTGTCACACACAACGGGCTATGGAGCCCTGAAGCTTGGGAGGCTTGGCCTGGCAGCCTAGTGCAGCTCACACTTTTGTGTGCTGTTAAAATGCAAATTTGGATTTTGTATGTGGTGGTGGTGGGGGGTGGTTAGGGCAGGGCCTGAGAGTCTGCATTTCTCACACCCCCAAGGGGTGCTGATGCTGCTGGGCCCCAGACCACTCTTGGGAGCAGAACAAAGGTGAAGTCCATTTTGAAAGTTGAGGAAACTGGGGTGCAGAGGGGCAATTGGTTTGTCCAGAGTCTCACAACACGGTGGAAACAGGGCCAAGACTATAATGCAGGAGTCCAACCCAGCTTTATGTGTGTCTTCCAAGAAGTTACCGTCTTGTCTAAGCCAATAGCAGTCACATTACATCGGCCAGATAGAATAAAACAATCTGGTTTCGCTGTTTTTACTTATTTTTTTAAGAACTCGTATCTGTTCTAATTGTGTTTATGCAAGTTGAGATGTTTGCATCTGTTCACGCGCCACCATGTTAAGGCACGTGGGGCCCAGCCTGCGTGGTTCGTACGAGGGCTGGGCTGGTCCTGGACTAGAACAGCTGGAAAGAATGAAAACAGCTGTTCTATCAGCCACATGTGTCCCCCTTATGGTCCACAGCAAGTGTTATAGAGGACCGACCTGTGGTATTCAGCCGGTTGTATTTTCTGAGTAAACTCTACAAGTTGCACTTTTCTAAAGTTGTTGAGAATCACGGGGCTATTTTATTAAGCACAGACATTTTTAAGTGGGTCGTGGCTAACCTTTGCAGGCTTATCAGGGTTAGCACTTAATTTGTTTCTGGAGTTGTTTGGTTGTATGGTGTCAAATCCTGATGAAACAGATAAGTGGTCACAAAAAAATTTTTTTAATGGTTTATCTTGAAATCTCAGCAAACTCTTCAATTTAACAGAAATGACAGCTGACCATTACTTCTGAGGATTCCATCAAAAGCACTGGGTGGTTCACAATGTATGTAATATTTAATGAATAATAATACAGTGAAATTGAAAAAATGTATAAAGCTTAAAAGTAGGCAACCTGTACTATATCTCTATGTAACATGTTATAAAAAGAAACATTAGAGTCAAAATAACATTTGTGAACTCTTTGAAGCATCTTCACAAATCCAAGTTTTTAAGGAGTACAGCTGGGAAAAAACTTGGTTACAACTAGATTCTCCACTGAATTTGGCATGTCTTCGCCGTTGCTTAGTGGTGAGGGCTGGTCAAGATAGGGTGGCTTAGGGCAGCATTTCTCAGTGTCGGCATCATTGGCAGTTTGGGCTGGATAATTCTTGGTTACACAGAGGATCATCCCGTGCATTGCAGAATGTTTGCCTGGCACGGTCCCTGGCTGCTACCTTCTCCATGCCACTAGTACTCAACAGAATTGTGACAACCAGAAATGTCTCTGGACCTTACCAGATGTTTCCTGGGGGTCCACATTGCCCCTGGTTGGGAACCGCTGACATGGTACAACCGTTTAAGGTGTGCACCCTGCCACTGAGGCCGTAGTAGCCAAGGCCTTGGCATTTTAAAGGAACCAGGTACAGGGGGAAGGAGTGGTTGAGCTCATGCTTCTGGAGTCAGATAACCTGGGTTTGGGTGCCGGTTCCGCCAAGCCTCAGTTTCCTAATCTTGTAAAATAGGGAAGGTTGTTGGAAGATTAAATGAGATGGTACGTAACGAGATGGGTAGTGCAATGGCGCGTGGCAGAGTGCTTGATAAACACAAGCTGCTGTTTTTAGCACTGAGAACTATGTGAAGTACTTGTTTGCAGATTCAGAATATGCCTTATCCGGACAAGCATTGTATATTTTTTATTTCCTGTCAGGAACATCACACATGATAAATTTGATAACCTGGACTCTCTGCTCGCGTAACAAAGATTTATGACTCCTGTTGGTTGCTGTTTCCATTTCTCTTATGTCACTTAAAAAATTCTACCTAGTCCTTGTAATATTTGACTAGAATTTAAGCTGTTCTGAGATTGTGTCTTGCTCATCTTTATATAGACTGTGCAGGACTGCCTGAGACACAGTAGGTATACAACAAGGGCTGCGAATGTGCTTAAATAACATATACTGTGACAGAAAAAGAACGGTACATAAGCGAGATTGAAGTGGGTGTGTGTTAGAGGTAGTTTTTGCATTTTTCTCATAACAGCCCCTTTCATAACATGAGAGACCAAAAACAATTTTTTGTATTCAGCCAAATAATTTGAGCTAGACCTTCAGTCCTTTTGCTAACTTGATGTTCTTTCCCAGGTATCTCATTTTTCAAATTTCAGCTCTCCTTCAATGCATGCATTTGCACTTGGTCTGAATGACTGTGGCATCGCTCAAACCATGGGTAACCGTAGTTGGACTGGTTTATATTTCTGTGATTGTCTTCTAATTTTAAAAAGGCTTAGAGTTAGTTTTAAACTATTAGCTTTTTTTTTTTTTTTTAAATGACAACTAATGTTACTCATTGGATTTATAACATTTCCTCAGACTTTGACAATTGTCATTAATTCCTACAGGGGACTTCAAAAACAGTAACCAAGTGTTTTCATACTTGTGGATAGATGAACCCTCACAAATTTATTTCTTTCTGTTCCCAAACTTTGCGTCTCTCTGAATTTTGAGGTTGAGATGAGGCACCAGAATAAATAGCTTTGGTTGAAAATCAGACATCATCCAGGTCTCCAAAATGGATCTGTGCGTGGTGGTAGCCTATCCCGGGGGCAGCTGGAGGATTCTTTACAGCAGGGCTTTGCTTTGGTGAGGCTGCTCTGTAGGGAAGATAGCCTGGTGTCAATAGTTTTTAAGTTGACTCAGTAAGCATTGTTGATGATTGAAATTGAAGAATTGTGAAGACAATTCATCTTGAGGAACAGAGAGCGAGTGTGAGCCGGGCCACTGGGAGCCGACATTGACATACGGGCCGTCATCAAACTAATTGTTGTTTGAATTACCTGTTATGATCCGATGACAAATCTGCCTTGCTCCTGCCACTGGAGCAGAAAATGTAGCTTGAATTGGCGTGATGTTAGCAAGTGTAAACTGTACTTCAACAAGATGGATAAACCCAATTATGGGGCAGACCTGTAGAGAGAAAATCCATTTAAATCTCGTAATGTTAAGCAGAGCTGTGTTTAATTCATTTGGACCAATTTGGGAATGATGTATGAGTGTTGGTGAACATTAGTCAAAGAGGGGATCACTCGGGGGAGAGGAAGCTCCAGTGTTGCGAGCCGCTCCGGGGAGGCAGCTGGGGCGTCGTCTCGGCAGCCTGCACTAATGGCAGGGAGAGGCAGCAATGACAAAACGATGTACTGACTGCTGCTGGGACAGCGGCGCTGTGTAAATGAACCAATCAGGGAAACGTATGAAGCAGAAACGAGAGGAGCTGTTTTTCTGAAATGCTATCGACAGTCCGCAACGTGAAGGAAATTTGAAGTTTCTCTTCTGTTTCTAGTCCCCGTAACCCTTCTGGGTTTTTCCAAGCCCTGTAACAGGAGGCCTAGAAAATGGTCTTTCCTTTTGTTTAATGATGATTTAAAAGAGAGAGAGAAAGAAAAGGGACAGCTAACTATAAATCGATAATCTTAGGGCCCTTGACTCTCTTTTGGAAAGCAGTTCAGAGGTGTTTATTATTCTGCAATAGGTATTTTCTACATGTTTGGACGTTTGGAAGGTTTTGTCTGTTTAATAAAAATTTCCATTTTTTTAAAGCTGTTGAGTGGTGACCTAGCTTTGCACATAGTAGGCATTTAATATATATACTGATTAGATGAATGAAAACATTAAACTTTACAGAATTTACTCTCAGGGCTAAATACTCGTGTTTCCTACACCTCTGTGTCATTTAAGGTCTATGTAAGTACCGTATGTCTTAGTTTTACCTAGTAGTTTGCATTATCAGAAATGTTATGATTTTGTGTAAAAATTTATGGTTTTATTTTTTACCACTGCTTCTGTAGTGTTGCTTTTGCCAAGGATGTTCTTAGGGAACTCTAGCTTCTTTTTATTTTGAGAGGAGCCGATAAAGCGCCCCATTGAGTAGTTATTGTTTGGGTTTTCCCTTTTGGTTTTGGGGTTTTCTTCTTTTTTCTTTTGTGGAGTGGAATGGACTCGGGGACATTGCCTGTTGAAAGGAGAATTTAAAAGCCTGGAGCGTGCAGAAAGAGCTTGGCAGTGGACCACCGAGAAATTCATGGTTGTACACTCTTGCCTTTTGCCCCAGGGCCCGTAAATCTAACCATTGGGAGTGCTGGGTGTAAGTCAAGGTTAAAGCCCTAAGATTTTTTTTTTCTGTAATTGGGGTACAGTTCATTATATGGGGTCGTGGTGTACATTTAATGTCCATTCCAGGCGAAAAAAAAATTTTTTTTCCCCCAGAGGCAGTTTAGTTAGGAGTTTTTGCTTTCTGGCTTTCTCCAACTTTCCATTTAGTTGAAGAACCAATAAGGAGATGACTATAAAAAAATCAAGACTTGATAATAATGTTCAACACTGAATTCCCAGGATCCGAATATTTCAGTCTAGTTTATCAGTAGTATCTAGGTAAGAAACAGTGGGAGGTCATTTAAACTGCCATCTCCAGCAAAGTCTGCCAGCTCATTCAGTCCTCAATTTGACCTTGCCTGACCATAGACCAATTCAGAACAAGTAAGTAATGTCATTAAATGAACTTGAAGGAAACATTGAGATATACTTCTGAACCTGATGGTCTTTGCTCTGGAGGAAAATACATCTCTTACCTCTGAGTTTTACGGGGGTTCTGTCTGGTTTGGCTCGAAAGCAGTTGTCAGATTTATACTCTTGAGAGTAGGGCTGTAGACAGTGTGAGCTGGGCAGACAGTGAATTAAGGGGATTTCTGGACAACAGACTCTTAAAGAAAAGAAAGCATCCGCTTGGTGGGTAGAAATGGCCTCTGTGTGTTAGCAATGAGTCCTTTCAGGGCCCTGAAGGGGGTGCTTTCTTAACTTGTTGCTTTCTTATGTTCTAGTAGAGCTGAAATCTTGCAGTATGTGTGCAAAGAGGAGTTTTTGTTCTTTTGATGGATCTTAAGATATAAATTTAGAGCAAAAGACTTAGGAATATTTAAAATATGATACAGAAATGAAACAGTGAGATAACATCAACTCTTTAGCTTAAGTAAATTATTTTTTTGTGGAACTAAAAAATTAGCTTCCCTATGGTATCAAGTTCCAGATAAAGTCTTTGTCAACCTGGAATATATAAGAGTCAGTGCAGGAGGGTTTCGAGAATCACAAAGTTCTGTGCTTGATTCTTACCTTTAAAATCAGAAACGAGCCTCCTTTCTCCCCTCCTCCTGGTCATTAGTCTCTAAGTTTTTATTCCAGAGTCTAGCAGCTTTCATTTCTTAATCATGACTGAAGAAGCCAACAGTTTCCCTGGTCATTTTAAAAACCTCACTGACCCAAAGCATACAAACAATTTTTTTTGAAGGAGAACTTAAAGTTTCAATAATGCCCTAAGCTGAAGGACATGTTTACCAAACCACTAGTGTGCTTGCTTTATGCACTCTATTGTTTTTGTGTGTGTGTGTGTGTTTTTAAACCTTGTCACTGATGTCACATTTTCATAATGGTAAGTGGAAGCAGATGACAGATGTCTCCTGAGTTGTGAAGCCATTTGTGTCTGAAGAATTGGTACTCAGGGCTTGAATTCTTGAGCAGGGAAAATGCCGAATAATGTGGTGTAGGTCTTGGAAGAGGACCCCTCCCCCCAAACAACAACAATAACAACAACAACAACAACAACAACAAAACTCTTTGTTTTGCTTGGATGGTTTTTCTGGTGGGTTAAATTCACCAGTTTATCTCTATCAGAAAAAGAATCATGATACACATGATACACAATGATGCTATTTCTGACATAATTTGGCCGTTTTAGAATAGGAAAAGCACCAAGATAGTTTTCGTAGATTAGGTTGGGTACCCCTGCCCTTCCCAACTGTTGATTTAGTAGTAATAAGTTGAGAATAGTTTCGTGTTTCCTTCCTCCACCCTTATGGGACGTTTCGGCGAAGATGCCCCTCTCCGGGTCCCTAGTTTGCATCGCAGTGAAAGGAACCTGATAGCGACCCACACGTGATGGGAACTGATGATCTGACATGTAGAAAGCACACACACAAAACCACATACCACATGCAAAGCAGATATGGTTTTGATTTCGCTCTCAGTGGTTCTGTTATCGTTTCTTTTTTCGTGGGAGTGGATTTTTATCTTTCGGTCTGACTTCTGGTTCAGTTCTTGGTTTGTGGTTTCTATTCGCCATCACGGCTCATGGATTTGGCTGCTTGGCAACCAAAAGTGACCAGGGCTCCCGGCCCGTGGAAACCACGATGGTGCTCCCAAGACCTGTGGTGGGACCTGGGTTCCCTAGCAGGTTGCGGCAGAGATGCTGTCCCTGTTCGGGATCTTCAGCTGTCACACCACACGTGTTGTCACACACACTCCACCCACCACGCCGGGTTTCTTCTCTCTCTTTCTGTTACTTATGTAACGCCTCCAAGGAGTGTTTTGGAAACATTTAGACCAACTTGTGATTGATCTCTGTTCTCTTTATTTCCCCGATCCTCCTGCTTTCATCTCCTTTGGCAGGAAATATTTCTTCCTCGTTAACTAGTTTCCAGTTCAAAATTTCCCTAAAAATTACAAACTTTTCTTTATTCCAGTATTTTATTTCCACCACTGTTTTTTTTTTCTTTTACATAAAGCCGAAAACTTTAAATTGGGCAAAATACTTAATTGTTCTGTGCCTCCTTTTTATCATCTGTGAAGTATAGTTTTAATAATAGGACTTGTCTGCTCTGCGAGTTCTTGTGGAATTCAGTGCCAGGGGTTTAGCCCAGTGCCTGGTACATAAGAAAGGTTTAATGGTGTCATTAATATTACCATGAGCCCCAGGCGGACTGGGACAGTTGGTCACCCTGAAAACGCGGTTAACTATTGCCAAGGTGACAAGTTGGTGATATATATTGTGTTGCACATCTTTTTGAGCTTTCTTTCTCATCCCCCCCCCCCCAAATACTTGAGTTTTGAGTTATTTCTCCTGTAAGAGAGTGGCCCGAATCAGGGAATCAGGAGGCCAGAATACCCTTTGAAGAGCGTTAGGGTGAAAGAGCCTGTGTTGTGACATAATTTATTTCCCTGGGGAGGACAGACAAAAAAACCCATCGGGGAGACTGGACTTAGAATTATTCAGCTTCTGATGGGCATGAAATTAGTGACAGCAAGACAGGAATTTGTGGCCTTTTAGTTGTAATGTCTGCTCTCTTCTTTGGTCAAATTTCTATTGCTTAGATCTTCATAAAAAAAAAAAAAGATTTAAAAGGCGTCCTTTTCGGTTCTTGAAAGGCAAGGGGCTGGCTCCTGGCTTGCAAAACCTAATAACATTTCTTTATAAGGGAGTTTCCTTGGCCACTGTGGTCTGGCTGTTGTTTGTCTGAATTTGTAATAAGCATGTAACAACCCCCTCCTCCTCCAATTTGCCTCAAAGACAAGTGACCCTAGTGGGACGAGACCTTTGGAACCTGTCATTGGAAGCTAACTGCTCTAGGGCCCCTGGGTGCCAGGAGCCATGAGAGGAAGGGCCACATCTCTGCCATTGAGCCTGTGTCCCTAACACAGACGGGACATTTTTCGCTGGAAGTTTCCTGTGGTACGCTCTCCTGGGCAGGAAGTCGGTTAGTGGGCGGCAAACTCAGACCTCTATTGACACTTCCACTTGGGTTACAGCGACGCACTAAGGAGCTTGTCCACAATGATTTATTATTCTTAGTGGTAGTTAAGAAATGGCATTGATTCTCCCAATTGGCTTGACAGCAGCCATTGTTTCTTTAACACCTCCTGGTTCTAGAAGGTACAGTTCAAGCCTCGCTCGTTTTGGAAGGCTGAGTTAAAACAGTGCTTGGAGATTTGTCTATTTTTGTTGCAATCTTTCATTACCTTTTCAGAGGCCACAGTGAAAAGTGAAATGAGTAATCAGAAAGCAGTCTTAGTCAACAGACTTTTTAAAAATCCTCACTCCCCTCTTCTTAGCTTTGGAAGGTGGAAAATAATAGATTAGTGTGATTATTCCCTCCCACTCCCCTACTCCCCCCATACAAAAGGCACTTGTATTTCAGCAGGCGTTGTTAATCAGAAAGCTGGGGTCTTCTTGTTGGCCTTGGCCGGACCTTCCCAGCTCTTCAGTGGCCTCAGGCTGTGGAAGGAACCCCGTTCTCCTTTCCCCTCCCACTGCAGTTCGTCCCGGGACTCGCGGACTCCAGTGGATGGCATGGTTTTTAGCAAGAGTGTCGCTCTGCCATTTTAATTGATTAGTTAGTTCCTCTAAGTGATGATTTATTCCATATGTATCAGAAAGGTCTTAATTTCTTTCATCTAATGGTTTCTCCCCCTTCTAGTCCCCCCTCCAAAAAAAAATTAAAAAAAAAAAAAAAAGACAATGACACCAACAACAAAACTATTTCTCCAGGCAGTGAGCACTCAGGAAGAGGAGATGTTTTTCTCTGGGAGGACTTGTCTTTGGGTGTGGCTGTGGGGGAGAATTAAGGGAGAGGATAAAGCTTAATAATTAGAGTCGTGGGCTGGGAGCTCAGAACACTCCTAGCTCTGCCCCTAAGTCATCCGGTTGTGGATAGCCTTATGCTCCGGGACTCCGTTCGCTCATCTGCAAAATGCCTCTACAGGATGTACGCAGTGGTGAGACCAGTTAGAAGCATGAACGTGCTGTTTTATCTGGACTTAAAAGTTTTTGTTGTGAAAAGGAGGCTTTCTAGGTTGATGGATCGGAGCTCTGGCGCTGGTGTTAGACACGCATGGGGTCTCAAGTCACACCCCTTTACCGCACGTGGGACCTTGGCCAGTTCTGTAACCTCCCCGAGTCTCATCTGTAAGATGGGGATGAAACCAATTTCAGGGGATTAAATGGGATAGTACACACATAGCTCCAACGCAGTGGCCAGCACTGAGCTCAGAGCAGAGGGTCTTTTGGTAGCTGCAATCCTAGCAAGGATTGGGCTTCTGAGTTCATTTTGCTACCAGTTGAGGCAAGTGGATGGACTTCGTGATGGATTTTCACTGTGTTTTTCTGGTTAAATTTCTTTTGCTTCTCAGAAGCAAAAAGAGATGAACTGTATTTTATTTGCTAGATAGAGATCCAAATAGGACTTTAAACTTCAGGGTTCTTCCATGGAATAAAACAAATTTCTTTGCCGTTCAGGTTTTAACTCATATTTTATCATCCTCCCCTCCCCCACATATGTAAACACATACATTGATTTCTCTCTTTTTTCTTGTATTACTACCAGGATCAGTTTCTTCTGGCCTAATTCCAGAAACAACATGCCTGTCTTTTTTCATCGTTGAGGAAAAACAGTCTGAAGGCACCATAATTCCTTAAATTGGATTTCAATTCTTGATCCCCTTATGTTCGGTAAACAGTGTTCTATGAAACATCATTGTTTGGGAGCATGGAGCTGGCAGCCTTGGTTTCTTTTCAGGGGAAGGGGCACCATGTTAGAGCCCCCCGGAGTGAGGCTGTGGGTGGGGTCCCCTCGACGTGAAAGCCCACCTTCATTTGGGATGGAGACATGATTCTCTTTTGAAAAAAAACGCTAGTAAGAAGTTGAGAGGGCTGTCTGTTAGTGAGCAGAGTTTAGCTTGGAAAGAGGCCTGTAGTTGTGTGGATATGAGAGAGGGCGTGTGCGCGCGTGCACTTGTGTGTGCTTGTGTGTGTCTGTGTGCTTGTGTGTGTGCTTGTTAACTCTATTAGCGCCATGGGCAGCTGCCACTTGAAAGCGTTGGGATTCCTATATTCAAATCAAAGGCACCCAGAAGCAAAGATAAAGGGAAGGGGACAGTGTGATCTTCAAAGGCGAAGGAATAATAAAAAAGTAGTGGGGATATTTTTTGGGTAATTCCTGCCCCCCCACGCCCCCTCCCACTTTTAAAAAGAAATTCGTGGTGTGTCAGCTGCAGCTGCTTCCTCTTACTTGGTGGTTAGGCTCTGGTCAAGCCATCACAGTTGATGGAGCAGGAGGCATGACCTGCAGAAAGCAAAATGAAAATGTCTCGGGCTGGTTCTGAGCTCGCTCGGCGAGTGAGTCAGTGTTTCTCAGGTTCTCTCTTCCTTTCTCGCTTTTCCTCCTTTCTTCAAGCAAGTTTCACTCTGAGAGTACAGGCTTGGCACCCACTTACCCAAGAACTGATTAGTTCCTGAAAGAAGCAGTAAGTTGATTGCTTACAGAGATGATGCAAGCTTTGCTCTGGGGTACATCAACTTGGATTTCTCATGCTTTATCTTATAAAGCCTAAATTAACAGCTGGTTTGGTTTGTGTTCTCCGGGATCTGACTAAGGGATTAGAGTCCATTCTCAAGTGAGTCAATCTAGTTTAATTTATTTCAGGTCTATCAAAAAAGATCAATCAAAGCTCTTTTGAAAGTAAAGCTATAATCGGCCTGCACACTTAGAAGTCACTGTTGTTGTACTTGGTGGTGTTTCTCTCTGGTGCAGAAATGCTCGGGCTGTGGTTAGGAGATGTCTTAGGGCATTTTCCCTGTACCTCCCTTTCTTCCGGCCTTCCCTCCTCTCTGGGAAGATTTTCGAGAAGCTGTGTGTTATGTTCAAGGGGAACCCCACCTAGGTGGGTGCTGCACTGACCTCCTGCTCCCCTGTCTTTGGTGATGCTGGATCCCTGGTTTGGAAAGTTCTAGTTCAGCGTAAGTTAATACCCGGACCTGAACACATCCAGCCAGTTTCATGTCTCTGGTTTTGCTCCTGGGCTTTTTCTCGCAGAGATCGTGGGTGAAGACATGCACTGAATTCTTTTTTCCAAAATGTCTTCAGGGAGGAATTGCTCACATAGTTTGTGAGGCGAAGGTGAAGCTTCTCAGCTAGGGTCAATCTCGGGTTTCGTGAGCACTGGCAGCTATAACCAGAATCTCTCATTTCTTTTGCGTTTCCATTTAGAAAATACTTATTGAACATTACTCAAGCACTATTCTAGATACACATGGTAAACCGAGAGAAATGGCAAGAATAAGGAAGCGGTTAAGAACTTGACTCTTGACACAGGCAGACCCACCTTTGAATCTTGGCTTTGCTGCTTGGTGACTTTATATGATCTTGAGCAAGTACTTCCCTAAATCTCAGTTTCCCTGTCTGTAAAATAGGTTTAATAAACATGTCTTCTTCACAGGATTGTTACAGTAATGAAATGAAATGACATTGTTTCCTTTTTTTTTTTTTTCCTAAGAAAAAACTATGTTAGGGGGGATACCAGGAAGCCGACTCCCCCTAATGCACTCAGCAGAAACAGATAACTTATTTAGGGTGTGCAGAGTGTCCATCTCCCAGGGGATGCCTAGATGAAAGATACAGTCCCTGCCCTGCAGGAATGTATAGTGTATTGAGAAAGAAAACACTTAGCAGCAGAGCATGTCTGGAATTGTGAATTCCTTTGTCTTCCGTGCTCCTCACCACGGCCCAAGGAATGCTTTTGTCTTTCTTCTATTTGACCGAGTGAAAACAATGAGAGTCACTCTAGCTGCCTTTCTTCCCATTAAGGGTCCCTATAGGCCACTCGCCTGGTCGTTCCTCCTGGCTTCTTCAGCCTTACCACTGGTGCGAATGTGTGTGGCCTCAGTTTTCCCAGCTGTGAAATGGGGCTGACATGCATTATTCCGTAGAGTGTGTTAAGGAAGGGGGGCGCTCACATTTTTGAGGTACTCTTGTGCTTCCGTTGGGTGTGGGAACTTATGCTTTGTTCAGCAGTCATCATTCCAGGAAGAACCTTAGTATTAGTAGAACAAGAAAGAATAGGTGTTGTTTGCGGAGCTCTTACTAAGTGCCAGTTTCCAGAATATTCAGTATACTTATACACCTAATACTTACAGCAACCTAATACAGATGAGAAAACTGAAGGAAGGGGACTTGCCCAAGGATACATGGCTGGTAAGTGGCTGCACCGGGGTTGGGTCTAGGCCTTGACTGATGCTACGGTTCTGTCCTGCCGTATGGTGGCTTCATCGACATGGAAACCGGAGGCTGCTGCTGGGAATGTAGTTGGGCTTCTCTTTCATAATTCTAATGTGGACTTCGAAGGCGCATTAGAATCCTTTTGCATGTGAGTAATCGGATGTTGGGTACCTGTACTCCCTCTAAAGCGAAAGCATCTCCTCTTCCGTCCAAGCTCCTCTGGCATTTGACTGGCAGGAGCCGTGGAGGCCTTGCTCGTGAACCATTTGCGTCTTGCCAGGTTGTGAGTACCTGACACTGCTCAGGGTTCAGCAACCTCAGTGGGGCTCTCTTTTGCAACCCCTCCTTCCTGTCACTGCCTCAGGGGTTAACTATTCCAAAACAAACAAACAAAAAAAAAGCCAAAGCACGTGGGAAAGTCACAGGCTGAGGGTCTGCTGTGTCCTAGAAACTGTCTTCATTCATTTTCCCCTTTACTCTTACTTGAGTAGAAAGAAAAAGAAATTGATAGTCGATGCTGATAATTGTGGCATGTAATGTGATTGGAAGTGTTTCACTGACATGCTCGTGAGAGTCTTTGGCTTCATCTTCAGGCTTGGCTGTAGCACTAGCCTTGCGTCGAGTGTCTTGTGCGAGCCTTTGATGCAGGTGGACCACATTACAAGTCAGCGCGTTGCTATGGTGAGAATGGCAGTCCCTGCTTTCTGCGGGTAACCTTTTCTACCTTCTCGGACACTGCTTCAAAACCCAGCAGCGTGACAGCATTTCGTTTAATTTGGACCGAGGCGGGGTGGATGAATCAGTGAGAGAGAGGTCTAAAATTTTTTTGAGACGACATTTCGTGGGTGTTTTTGCTCACCTAGTGATGTGGAGCCTTTCGCAAATTGGGCTTTCGCATTGTTTATTTAGAAATGTCTAATGGACGGCGTGGGAGGGGTGCTGGGTGGTGGGCAGAAGGCTGGGCTTTCTTCTCTTCCCCCGCCTTTCCTTCCGTGAGCATTTCCGCGAATTTGTTGGCTTTGATGCCCAGCACCTCATACTGTGAAATGAAAGTTCAGGTTGGCATGAGATGCAGAAATGATTATTCCTAGCAGTATGTTCCCATTACTGTTAATAATATAAAGACAATTGTCTGCCTTTCAAGACTCCTGCACATGGCTGACAGATAGTTTATTTCTCCACAGAATGGGACCTAGCAATGGGGACTGGAGTGTTTTATTAGTGGTTGTCTGCCATGTCCCCAGGGTAACTGAGGTTAGACATAGATTTATTTATTTTTTACTAGTGCTTGAAGGGTAACTTTTAATTCCATCCATTAAATATCAGAGCAGTTCAGGTTTGTAAAATTCATTCTCTTTCTCTCCCATTTTCCACCCATACATTCTTTTCCCTTAAATTTTGGGGCAGATACACTATCTCAGGATCCAAAAGAATGTTAAAAATGAACCTGAAAGCTGCATACATTCATTCTTTCAGGTTTCCAAGTCTGTTTCTTTCCTTTAAACTGGGAATGTTTCCTTAAGCATCTCAGTGTGTAGTTTTGAGCACCACAAGGGACAAAGTTCGGTGGGAACCCTCTGGGGGCAAACAGTGCTACTAGGCAGGCTTTTACGTTTGAGACCATTCTATGGCTTTTGGTCGGTCCACGTCTGAATCCGGTCTCTTTCATAGCTTAGTGCCGCCTCTCCCTTCCTGTGACTACCCCATCGAGGTGTCCTCAGGAACCCTCAAGCTCTGCATTCCTTCTTGCCGGGCGTAGAGGACAAGCCACATCAAGGGTCCCAGCGCTGTGGTCGTTTGGCTTCTCTCAGCACCTTTGGGACTCAGTTTCCCTCTCCGGGAAGCAGGGATGCTAATGGGGTGCCCACCTTGTATGGTGTGAGAATGTGCCCCAGGTTCAGAAAGCAGTGAGTTCCCTCTCCAGGGTGAGAAGAGCCACTGGGCGAGTCTCTCTCATTGCCAGGGGGAGCCAGGTGGCGACAGCACTCAAGGACGGCGATCTCGCCTTGGCGTGGTCCCCGTCACTCAGCCAGGGCTGTGTCACATCTGGAACAAAGTTGGTGTGGGCTGCCACCTGTCGGCCCCCTCCTGAGAAGGCCTCTTGTCAGTCTGGTCAGCTGACCTCCCTCTCTCATTCTTTTCGGGGAGGGGCCTTGGAAGGGAGCGGGCTGTGGTGCTCTGCTCCCCGGGCCTCCGGCTCCCATCTTCTGGCCTCACACGGATGAGCCTCTGGATTCCACCTCTGATGCCTGAGGAGACCTCACCGTGAAGGCAGAGCCAGCCACGTGGCAGAGGGTGGTGGTCAGGGCCACGGAGGCGAGCCCTGTGCAGGAAGCTGGGCTGCATCGACCTCAGAATGAGCCGGCCTAGGTGTTGATGCAGAAGCATTTCTGGAGTAACCTCACTGGCTGAGAAGCGTGTCTGAACAAGAGCCCCGTTGTTCGTTCCAGCCCTGTTGCACGGGCAGGATGCAGACGTGAGGCAGCCTGCCGGCCAGGCCTTGGATTCAGAGGGCAGCAGGGCCCGGTGGGGCGGCCCGGCTCCCTCCAGGGTGCCCTGCGCCAGGCCCAGGGAAAGCGCTGCCCATCCGTCGCCTCGGGCGGTGGGGTTAGGCAACCTGGAGAGTAGAAAATGCACGTCGGTCGCATAGGTTTCATTCCACACACCACCCTCGCCTCCTCTCCCAGCCCTGGGAGGGAAATGTGCCCTCCGGGAGACACCCAGACCCAACAACGAG
The DNA here is from genome assembly GCF_014176215.1 of Rousettus aegyptiacus. Classification (NCBI taxonomy): domain Eukaryota; kingdom Metazoa; phylum Chordata; class Mammalia; order Chiroptera; family Pteropodidae; genus Rousettus; species Rousettus aegyptiacus. The sequence continues at coordinate 48,291,539 of NW_023416309.1, forward strand.
ACCTTTGTTGGGGCTGGAGGTGAGAATCTGTGGGCGTAGGGATTCCTGGGTTCGAGTTCCAGCTTATTGCCACTTGCCTGGGTGCTGGGCTAACATTTCTGGAATCAAAAGACGTGCAGCCTGCCCAGCAAGGCCTTCGGGAGTGAGACGCTGCTGGGTACTGAGATTGCATTGTCTCTGCCAAGGGCTTTGAGCTGGGAGGACCCAGGATGGGGGTCATGGAGGCTCCCCAGGGAGGACTCCAGGCTTCTCTTCTGGCCCCCGGAGGCCTTTCCCGAGTTGGTCCTCCTCTGAGATCCTGGAGTGAAGTGTCGCTTTGTTATGCTCGTGTTTTCCAGACGTCCGCCACCTGGGAACTCTTCCCCTGATGCGGATTGAGATTCATCAAGTGTCCTTTGCCCACCCCATTGGCCGAATTAGAACCTTCTGGGGCAGGACCTGGGAATTTGTCTTTATTAACACAGATGTATAAAAATGCTTTTCTGCTGTGCGCTGTCTCCTGCTTCTGCCCTCCCTTGGGCCTTGTACTGAGGTTGCGAGGTTCCTCAGGGCACACCTGGACCCGGGGTTGTCTGTAGGATGTCCTACTCAGCACTTAGCACGTAGTGTCAGCACATTGGTGCGACCCACAAAGAGACACCTAGCAAAAATCACACCTTTGCTTCTCAGGCTGCTGTGAGTAAAACCTCAGATTTTTTTTTTTTTGAAAGCGATAGCTCTACTATTTACAAATCATACAGTTCTCTTATATTAAAGTGTATAATTTAGTGGTTTTTAGTATACTCACAGAGTTGTGTAATCATCAGCACTATAATTCTAGAACATTTTCATCACACCCAAAAAGAAACCTCGTACCCATTAGCTGTCACTGCCCAGACCCTGGCAGTCACTACAGTTTGCCTAGTCTTGACATTTCATATAAGTGGAATCGTCAAATATGTGGCTTCTTTCACTTAGTATAATCTTTTCAAGGCTCATCCATGTTTTATCAGTTCTCCATTCCTTTTTATGGCCAAGTCATATTCCATTGTAGGGACATACCACATTTTGTTTATTCGTGCATCAGTTTTTGTATGGACTTAACGTTTTTATTTCTCCTATGTATATACCTATGAGTAGAATTGCTGAATTATGTAACTCTGTTTACCTTTTTGAGCAACTGCCAAATTTTCAAAACCTGGGATTCTGTGATGTGCCAGTTGCATTGGGCAAGACAGCACAATGGGTCTTCTGTGTGCCAGAGACAGTATAAATATTGCCTGTAAAAAATCAGTCGTGTCACCCCTCCCCCCATTGTCGTATTAGATGGACACCCATCAGTTACATTCCTGTAGCACGGGCGTACTTGACCCTGGCGAATAATACAGTCACCTGGGAGCTATCAGAAACTAAAAGCCTCATCTCCAGGTCAGTTCAGTCAGAATCTAGCTACTGGAGTTACACCCTGATTGTTCACAAACTTATGTCACCTCTTTCTCCCCTCCTTTTCCCCAAGGGTGAGAAATAAAGGCAGAGATGGGATTGGTCGTTCAGACCAGAAAGAATCTAGGAAGGTCTTAGAAACACTCTCTTACAAGGAACCCCAGGCCTCTCTGTGGGTGTGAATGGGACTTGGGCAGGTAATGGACAGTGCGACTTGTGGCCGAGATGGAGAAGAATCTCCTAATCAGGTTGGCCATAATTTTTTTCAAGTTAAAGCATATGATTACCCCCAGAGACAGTTGCTGAGGGACTTGTTGGTCCCCTGACAGTGGTTGAAGTTTGTTTTGTTGTTTTTCTGTCTTAGCTCAGGGGCCACGAGTGGCCCCCCGCTTTCCCCCGACACAGGCTGCCTTTGTGGACTGCAGGATGCGGGAGTGACAGGAACAGAGACCCTGGCCTGCTGAGAGTTTTCTAAGTATTGGTGTGACCTTGTGCGTGTCACCACATGCCAGGCAGCTCGGGAGGGATTGCTCTAGAAGGATCTTTCACTTCTGGTATTCTGTGGTTGAAACTGTCTTGTCCTAAGCTCACCGCTGCCTGGGGTTTTGGTTCGATTAGCTTACAAGCCCCTTCCTCAGAGATCCCCTCTCTGAGACATCCTTCTCCTTCCCAGAGGTCTTCGCCTCACGCCTACCCGTTGGCTTCCTCCAGAGGAGCAATGATGCACACCCTGTCACTGTCCTTGAACTGTCTCCTCCCCAACCCCCACCTGTATGTTAGTGCCAGGCAGGCAGGGAGTGCCGTTAATGACTTCATCCTCATCAGTGAGGGGCTTCAGAAATATTTGTGAATAAATAAACGAGTTTTTGAATCTTTACCTCAAACGTCCATTGACTGTAGGGACGTAGCTTTGAGCCTCTGGGAATAGACCAGATGGGAAGATCTCAGACACTGTCTTAGGAGGAACCTTGGGCCATTCTGTGGCTGCGACTTGGGCAGGTAAATGGGACAAGCTTGAGAAGTGTGACTTGTGGCTGGGATGGAGAAGAATCTCTTAATCTATGCAAAGTTTCACCATAATTTTTTTCCCATAGATTTTTTTTTTATTTAATAAATTGTATTCAAGAAGAAATAATGACGGTTAATATTCATTGAAAACTTTGTGCCTCGCACAGGGCTGAGTTCATACTAACCGTCACTTTTCACTTCATAGCAGCCCTGCGAGGTGGGCCTTCATCTGTAGGAGGTGCGGATCTGTAGGAGGGGCCGCCTGGATCAGGGCCCAGCCGATTCCAGAGCCCCAAATGCTCTACTGCCCCAGTGACAGAATTAGCAAATAAAAGAATCCAGTGCAGTGGAAAAAAGGGACGTTTGGGGAGCAAAATGGTGACCCTCTTGGATATGGCAGAGATGCCACTTCTGGCACCAAGAAAAGCCTCTTTCAGTGACACGGTTTTCACCTGAAGCGCAGAACAGGGTGGTCCATGTGTCTAATTACTAAAGGAGGCAGCTCTGTGGAGAGGGCCAGTGTGTCAGCCCATGGGGGACACCCCAGGATCTGAAAGGTTGTTCTCATGGTTGACTGCCACCCAAGACCAGGGTTTCCTGAATGTTTCAGATGGCTACAGCAACGCATAGCCGAGCTTCGGTGAGGCCCTTGCTGGAGGCTGTAGCGCTCACTGGTAATCTTCATCCAGGAAGGTTGGAAGGCTGTGGTTGCCCACCCCCCGTCCTCCGCTGGCTTCTTGAGGGCACCAGGCTTTCTGGCCAGCAGCGAGCCAGGGCGAAGCCAGCAGACCAACGTGGTGCTTGTAGCATGCCGAGTTAGAACCTTATAGCTGAAAGGGGCAGAGGGGCTGTTGCATTCACCCTCCTTGTTTTCAGATCGGGGAACTGAGAGAGGTGTGTGAAGGTCATAGCTCCTCTGGGGCTGAGCTGGAGCTAGAGTCCAGGTTGCAGAGGTGGAAATTTCTGCAGATTTGGGCGGCTTTCCAAGGGTATTTTCTCTTCTGAGACTGCGAGAGAGACTTTGCGTTTTTCAGAGATGTTAGAATTTAGCTGGGGGAAAGATATAGCAGAAAAGGTGGGGTTCATGCTCTGCCGTGACTGTGGATAGTGATGGTGGTGGTGGTAGTGAGCCGAGCTGAATTCCAGATGATTCCAAGGAGTTTAGAGACTCCTGCTGCTCAGGTACCGTGCCCACCCCCCACTCCCCCACTCCCCCAAAACAAGCATTGGGTTTCAGAAGAGATCTTGAAGTATGTTTGTTTGCTTATGGGTTTTGTACTTAAATAGTTAATTGGGCAATTTTATCCTGTCCTCCCACTATTGGGGTGACTTAGCCTTGATAACTGCTCATCTTTCAGAATCATCTACCGGTGGTAGACTATTTCTCAACTTGGAGCAAACTTCAGTCTAATGGGGGTAGATTGGTTTAGACAGACCATAGGTCCATTGGCTTTTGAAAAAAGCAGATGGAAAAATTGTACTTCTCTTGATTTGAGTCAGGATATTTTGTTTCGAAATTAGAAATAACATTAAGGGAAGATTGGAGAGGTTTTATTGTTCATCTGCCGGGCAGTGGGATGAAGGCTGAGAGACACCAGGCTGCGGGTTCACTGCAAGACAGGGGGATGAGGATGATGATGCCAGCTGTGGATAGTCACTTTCCTGTCACCCCGAGTCCAAAAAGGAGCAAGAGTCCTGTGGTCTCCTGAGAAGGCAGTTGTAGAGATGCTGCCTTCGTGGAAAAGGTTGACACTCCTGCCCCCAGGGAAGAGTGGACCAGGGACCAAGTTAAGACTTGCCTCTAGGGGATTTCATTCGCAGGCCTGGCATCAAGTCGAACAAGATTCTATGTTGATTTCTTTTCCATCAAGTCTAGGTTGTCATGTGGAGACCCATTCTCATGCCTCATGAATTCTAGTACAGGTAAGAGGTTTCCTCTTGGAGCTACTTTTATCAGTGACCTTGTATTGTAACCTAATGATACCTGCATGTTTTCCCCTGATTTCCAGTGTATTGCGACCCCCACCATGGGAGGTGGTTAATCAGTAGCCTTGAGAGTTAAAAGTAAAAAGAGGGGTGCGTTTTGGTGCTATTCCTGATTTACTGTAGAAGATGAAAACGGAGTGGGTTTGAGGGGAGGGGAGGAGTCCTTGACCTGGGAGTGAGCTTGTCCCAAGACACCAGGGCCTGGGTTCCATTCTTGGTAAGTCACTTTCCGGTTGTACAAACTGGGACCTTCCTTTTGGAACCGGTTCCTTGTTTGTAAATAGACTAAAGCAAACATTGCCAGATTTTTCACATATAAAGAGCCCTCCCTGCTCCCTGCCTTTTTAGGTAGACATAGGTTTTATTCAGAGGTAACAAGGTTAACAAAAGAAAAGGCGGGAAAGTAGGATTGAGCAGAGGGAATCATTTGATGGAGATGCAAATATGGTAAAGTCTCTGCCAGGTCAGTAGATGAGAAAAGACCCATTTTTAAATGGTAACAATTGCAGACTCCAGCTCACTGTATCAAAACTTAAAATAGCTATTATTTATTGAGTAGTTACCGAGTTAAGACGCTTAATAGACATCGTGCAGTTTCAGGCCGGGTGAGGCTTGCTCCTTTTCCAGATGAGGAAACACTAGTACAGGAAAGGCAAGTAACTTGCTCAGAGTCACACAGCTGGGAAGGCATTAGAAGCCTGAGCACTGAACTGCTGCGTTTCTTCTCATCATTATAACATTTTTACTGTGTGTCCTTGCTGACCGGCAGAAAGACATGGTGACCAAAAGTTCTAAGAATCTGGTAATGCTTTTGCACGGCTTTGTGTTTTGATTAGTTGTCATAACAACTACATCAAATTAAGAGACAGTGGGCAGCAGTGTGAGAGGCTATTTTCCCATGGCCGCTGCATCAGCATAGCTCATGGATGGCTCTCGGGCTCCCTCAAATAATGCTGAGCCTTCACCAGGCTCTGTCCGTGCGCATGGGCCTTTCCAGTTAACGGGGTTCTGCGCCGCAGGAGGACCCGGTCTGTGTGCAGCGAACTCACCGAACTGCCCCGTGGTGTCCGCATTCCATGTGGCCGAGCGGGCAGGGCAGCCTTTCTTCGACTTGGCAGAGTCAGGGAAGTGCCTGCAGCACCCCGGGCCGTGGGCCTGAAGGAGTCAGTGTGCTGCCGATGTCTCCGTGGCAGGGTTCCGAGCCCCTGTTGCTACATACCTAGTATCTTGGCTTATTGGTGCCTTCCTTCCCGCAAGCTCTCTGCATTCTGCAGACAACATCTCAGACTGCTTTCTGGGAGGAGGGGAAGCAGCTGCCCAAGAGATGAGTTTCCTCTATGACGGGTCCGAGTGCAGGTAAAAGGGGTTGCTGGCGAGTTCTTCTTGTGGTCTGGATTTAAAATGGAATACACTGAAATTTCAGTTACTCGTCACATAAGTAAGGCATGTATAGGAAGTGATTCCAGCCTAAGGATTTTTCTGTCAGTGGAACTGGTTGCTACTTAATGGATGTTGGGTCTCAGGAACTGTGAGGATCCTTGGAAACCTCCAGTAGTAACTTGTCTTCTTGGCTGATACTGTCTTGTCCGTAAATAACTCGTCTATACTGCATTAGAATAGAAAGATAAGCAGACCAGATTCAGGAGGGGCGGGCCTGGCATTCAGGAGACCAGGCCTTAATCCTGACTTACCTCCCAGGGCCTGTTTCTCCTGAAGGAGGAAGTAGGAGCAGGCTGTTGTCCTGTGTATTCTCCAGCCAGCGTGCTGGCCCTGGGAGTCTCCTCACGAGGTCTGTGGCTAAGTGATTCCAGGGGCTTCTGCATAAGTCCCTCTTAGAAGAATTCAAGTGCTCATCAAACGGTCTGAGAAGTCCTACAGTAAAATAGAGTCTGTACAGATTTTTGTAAGACTGAATAAATGACTCTGGGATGAGATGATGTTTGAGTGTCTGTCCAGATTTAAGATGAATCTTTTTCCACATTTATTTTTTCCATCTCTGATGGGTCACAGGCATCTGGCTCAGTCAAGGCATGGCCACCATCTTGGGAGGGAGGGCAAGCTGTGACGGAAACGGAGCATTGCATTATTACTGTTTAATTTGCTCCCCACGGCACATGGTCACCAAGCTCTGGAGGGAAGAAGAAAAATTAAGACCCGCCCGGATTGGGGCTTGAGACCATAGGCAAGTAGAAGTGTACAGTTTCATGATTGGAAGGGAATTGGTCGTAGTTGGGCCAGTCTCTTCTTTTTAAAGGTGAGCATCGTTAGGTCCAGAGAGGCAGAGTGACTTGTCCAACATCCCACAGTTAACCAGTGGCCCAGATTCGATGAATAACTCAGAACAAGACACCAGAGCTGTTTAATCTGCCAAATGGCATTAGGATAATGTCTTTCCTGGACAGTGTAAGCAACGCTATTTGCTCAGCGTGGCCCTTGGCAGTGCCGGTGTTGTCCTGCTGCTGGCGGACCATCTTCCGGGCCCGGAGGGGAGGCTCTGAGTGCATGAGCACATCACATGGGTACGTTGGCTCTGCCCACGCGATAAGTGGCTGAAAATTTCCTGCTCTGCCTTTGGTTGGACGGGCACCTTGAGCTTTCTGTTTCTGAATATATGATGTGATTGGGTCATGTTTCTCCTCCTTCACCCCGCTCCCCCACCAGCTCCCCAGTGAGCCAGTTGGCCATAGCCGCCTCATCTTTAACTGTGTGTGAACTAGGTTTTGACAAACATGGTTAAGTGGGTGTATTTGAAGGCTACGGGGGAACGCAGAGTGCTCCAGAGGGCAGGTCTGGATGGGGGAATGCTTCCTGCAACCTTCGTGGCCAGTGGGTGCGCCTCCCTCCCCCTGCCCCTGGCTGGGGGCCGTGCTGGCGTGGAGGGCTGGAGAGCCACGGAAGGTTTAAGAACCCCTGGCTCTCCCATGTCTTCAGATGGCTCATATGAAAGCGAGGCCTGAAACTTTTATCACCACGACTGCAGGTGAAAGACTTTCATTTGGCTGTGCTGGTCCAACAAAGATTATTTTATTTATTTATGTGTTTCCAAGCCCTCAAAAATTCTTTTAGGGCACATCAGTGGGGAGTTAATAGAAACTTTGAAATAAGGAAAATGCCTGCAGGGTAAGTAGAACCCCAGCCAGCCAGCTCCCGGTTCTGTGCTGTGAGCTGGTAGATTGGTTCTCAGGGCCGCGGCTGGTAGACGGGTTACTGAACCACAGACTGTTCTTTCCAGTGCCTTAGTTTTCAATGATTAAGTGGGTTTTTCCCCTCCTTTTGGTGCAGAGGGAGGACTACTCTAAACTTTTCTCTGGGCATGTTAGCTCCTGAAAACATCCTCTAAAAGGAAGCTTGGAGGGAGGGGAGTGGAGTGTGGAGGAGATGGCTTGTGTGTGTGTGTGGTGGGACCCTCCCCCCTCAACCACCCTCAGAGATACCAGTTGTTAACAAGAAGGGAGTTTTATTGTCTTCTAAGTGTTAAGTTTAAAGTTAAACAGGAGAGATGTGAATCTAAGGCAGGCACCACTAAAATCGTTTTCTCCTAAAGTAATTTCCTGAAGAATTAAAAACCCCTTTGTAATTGCATTGTTTCGGTTCTTGATGGGAGGTGATTTGGGGTGTGAGCCCCCAACTGCCTCTGAGTCAGGAGACCTGAGCCCAGTCCCAGCACCCCTGTGGGCCTCATTTCTTTATCTGCAGAGCTGCATGGTAATACCTACCTCGAGGATGATGGTGAGAATTAAACAGGTGACAGGTTCCATTAACCGGCTCCTGTTCTTAGGAAGAAATCTGTGACTTTTGAAACCTATCAGTTGTATTCCCGCTTTGTTGGAGGCCTGGGACAATATCAAGATGGCAGGCTTCAGACCTAGGTGTGTTGGTTCAGGCCACTGGTCCTCGTGTACCTGTTGTGAGCCACACAGCTGGCCACCAGGAAGCTGGCTGGGGGCTCGACTTCTCTGTTGTTCCTTGGGGCAGCAGGGTCTAAATTGTGTAGCTCAGTGATTTTCAAATGGAGGTGATCTTTCTCCCCCAGGGGGCATTTGGCAATGCCTGGAGACTTTTAGGATTATCACTCCTTGGGGATGGGGCTGCTATTGGCATCTAGTGGGCAGAGGTCAGGGATGCTGCTAAATACCCTTCAATGCACAGGGCAGACCCCACAACAAAGAATTATCCAGCTCGAGATGTCAGTAGTGCCTGGTCGAGTGTCTGGTGTGAGTGTGTGTGTGGGCGTATGTGTGAGTGTTTCCTCTTCTACATTTGGTAAAGGAAACTTATACACGCTGCCCCGGTGATCACTCTGGGGAAGGCTCATCTGCGCCCCAGTCCTGGTGTGGGTTATGGGAACATCAAGCCTGAAACCGGCCGTGAATAGCCCTGAGACCCGACAGGAAGAAGAATTGAATCTGATTAATTTCGTGGTTCTAGTCAATTGTCTTTGCTTCTATTTTGAGACCTTTCTCTTTGGAAAATACAGTAAAACGCAAAAGAAAATAAAAAATCACACATCCTTCCACTTTTTCTTGGAAGGGAGCATAGTGAAGAAGTCAGAGTCGCCACCTCTGCAGGTGTAACCACCTTTTAACAATTCGCTCTGTCTAAATTTCACTCTAAACTTTATTTTAGAGCCTTTGTTTTTATATACATACATATAAGAATTTATATATGTTTATGAATATATTGTTACTCATGTATATGAGTAGGTATAGAAAGAAATTAATCTTTGGAATCTTAAGCCATCAGAGACTTATGTAATAAGCAGAGGCAGCCCTGATTATGTATATGGGCGAAGCATTTGTGAACAATGTCTGCTTTGTGTAACATACAAAACAAGCTTTTCTTCATCATTGGACGTGCAAGTCTGCCTTCTCCAGCGAGGGCCTCTCTGTCCCTCCCACCTTTGAGCAAACATTATTTATTGTGGCCGATGGGTGATCAGGTCTTGATTTTTGATGCTCTTCCTTGGTGGGATCTCACCCGCATTCCCCTGGAGACTCCCTGTCAGTGCCATCTGCTTTGTGGTGAGCTGTCCCCTGAGCCCCGCATGGTCTGAGGATGGTCTCCAGGATGGGACTTGGATGCCTCGTGGAGTTGCTTTTGGGCTCAGAAGTCATGGCTGTACTCTGCTCCTCCTCCCCTCCCCTCCCCGACCCCCTTTTCCAGCCTGAACCGGTTTTAGCTTTGTTTCTCGTAATTTACCACATATTTTGTGGACAAGCAGGGGAGGGGAGAAGGGGACTCATCTAAGATAACCTACTTTGTGCCGGCCACTGAGCCTAGTCATTGTCCCTTCTCCAGCCCTCTGAGGCCAGCAGATGGGATTCTCATTAAACAAGTGAGGAACCTGACTGTGGCTTCTCTGAGGGAGCTTGCCTGAGGTCCCACAGGAGTACGTTTCAGTGACAGGATTTGACTCAGATCTTGTGGAGACCCCCCCGCCCCTCTCAGGTGGTCATGGACCACCATCGCTTATAGATGGCTTTGCACCGGTGGCATGTAGAATGCAGGTGGAGGCTCCATGCACACTCACATGTGAGAGGGGTCCAGAGGCATGCTTTTTATGGGGGAACTTGGAAAATGGATGCATTCAGAGGCATTTAGACTAAAGAGAAACTTGGAATTGGTAAACCATCGGGACTTCACAGATTGAAGAAATAGAGGCCGAGAAAGGGGAAGTCGATTGCCCAAGATCAATCATTTAGTTCATCGTTCATGAGTGAGAAGCTAGGTCCTCGGTTCCTTGAAACGGAGGTGGACCTTTGAACAGTAGGAGTGCCAGGGAGTGGGGAAGGCTCTGGGGAGGGGTGCCGTTCTGGGCGGGAAGCACAGTGCGAGCCCTTGAGGTAGGAACGCGGAGGAGCTGTGTAAGCGGGGAGCAATAAGGATTCGAGGCCAGAGGATGTACTGGGTCTCCGTAGACCCTGACGAGCCACGGCAGTATTTTAGGGGGCTGCAAAGGAGCTGCAGGTGAGTGCGGAAGTTAGAGTTTAAACTGATTCCTTCTCCGTCCTACCCCTGGAGAACGTGCTGCTTGGTAGATAGTGGTACTTTAAGGTCCTTTGGTCATTAATCAGACCTAGAGACTAATAAGGTCCAGCCAGGTATGTCACAAATCAGGGCCGGTGGCTGGCTGCAACGAAATTAAAATTCTCCTTTAAAAACCCTACTTTTGTACAGGAAGACTTCCGTGTCTGGGATTGAGATGGCATTTTTCTTCTCCCAGCTGCTACTCCCCATATGTTTTCAGCTAATTAACATTAAATTTCCCACACTGAATTGCAGTGTGCTTTTGGGCGTGGGTGTTTGCACAGCCCAGAACCTCTCTTTATGAGTGCTCCGTAGCCATGGTCCTTGAAGGGAACATGGCAGGGAGCGGGCCTTGTTTTGCCGTGCTCAGACCCGACACATTTCCTGGCGCCTGAATGAATGCATGAACTTATTGGTGCTCAAGGTGGTCTTGTCAGGGGTCCCCAACCTGCAGGCTGTGGACTGGTACCAGTCCCTGGCCTGGTAGGAATTGGGCCTCATAGAGCGAAGCTTCGTCTGTATCTGCAGCCGCTCCCCAGCGCTAGCATCACCGCCTCAGCTCCACCTCAGGTCATCAGGCATTAGATTCTCATAGGAGGACCGATCCCTGGTGCCAGAAAGGTTGAGGACCGCTGAACGTTGATGCTCTGGCATGCTGTCTGATCATTTTGATGATGCATGGTCAACGAGTGATGGGAAGACCCCTTCCCCTGTTTTGTTAGCGTGGCACGGGGGGTAGTACTGTGCCGGGAGGCAGGCTGGTTCTTGTAGGGTGGGTCAGGGGTCCATCCCTGGCGTTAGCTGTCAGGGTCACTGCAGAAGAGATGCTCTCTCTTGCCGGGCTTTAATTGAACTGGATGAATGCCAAGCCCTTTCTTATAGAGGTTCATGTTGGTGTGATCTGCTGGGCTCCGCTCTGGCCTTTGGAAATGTTCTCACCTGCTGATGACGCTCCAGCTGAGAGAAGTGATTCCTAAAGTGCCCTGAACTGCTGTGGTTCACACACTCCCTGCCATGTCACCCCTGCCGCCCTGTTTTGCTGGAGGCTTTGAGATTGAATGGCCACTCCTTGCACTGGGGGGTAAGGATTGCCCCTGAGAGGTGGTCTGCAGAGGGGGGGCAGGAGGAAGCCCTTCCCCAGCGTCTGTCCTTGTCATCCTGGAGTGCTTGCCTGGAATCGGGAGGAATGAAAGAGGAAAACCATTCTTGGTTTGGGCAAGAAGCTACCAGTTGATGGATCTGGTAATTCCCCTCCATTAAACTTGTTTTCTTTTGACCAGAGTCTGGACCCCAGTGTCATTGTCTAAATGTGGAATGTGGCCGTTATGTGTTCCAGGAAGTAAAAACCAAGCCCCTAGCACAGGGCATCCACAGGGGTAGGGAGAGACTGGGGGCCAGTAGAGCATTCCAGCAAGGGGAGAGGAAGAGGCGGGAGAAAACACAGCTCTGCTGGTATCCTAGAGAAAGAACTTGTTAGCGTTGGAGAGAGTGAAGATAAATTTGGCCCTAAGGGCCTCTGATTTCTTTTAGAGACTTTTCTTGTAAAAAAAAAAAAAAAGTAAAGTGGAACTCAGGAGATGCAGCAAATTGGAAACAGCACATTCTGTCCATCATGAAAGTTGTCCCACAAGAATTCCTCTATTTTATCCCTTTAGCTAAATTTCTGTTTCTGAAAGGGGAAACGCTAGAGATAGGCTGATTTATTTTCTTAGTCGAATCCTCGGTTTTTATGTTTCAGGCCCATTCTCCTGGGTGAGAACCAGGGAAGCCCCAGGGCTGGCTGGCCGCGGTGCTCCAGACAGACGCTCCCGTCCCTCCCCACACCCTCCCACGCTGGGCGGGCAGGCAGCAGGGCGCTGTCGATTTAACTCCCCCCGCCCCCGCCCCGTTATTGGCGCGTGACACCGTGCACAGACCTCAGGTAGCCATGGTTTTTACATGTCAACGTCCGTGTGGTAACCACAGCCCAGATCAAGATAAAGGACATTTTTTCCAGCACCCCAGAGGCTCATTCATGCCCCCTTCCCAGAGAGGACCACTTCGGAGTTCTGTAACCATAGCTGAGCTTTTCTGTTTTTGAACTTCCTGTACAGTGAATCATTTTTGGTGTTTTTAAGTTTAATTTCATTCCGTTCCGTACCCAGATCAGTCTGTTGGAATCTTCGGGTGTTTCTTTATGAGAATACGTTCGTATCTCGTCTGTGTGTCAGAGAGCTGTAAGTGGAAAAGCCGAGGGTGCGGGACAGTCTGGTCCCCAGGCTGCCGGAAGCCCCGTGGGACCGGTCTCTGCCCACCCCTTGGGGCTTCTTAGTTCCTGTGGCGCCCAGGCCAGGCCCCTGTGCATGCTCCACCTGCCCCCTTCTGTCACGCCCTCAGCTCCCACATCCTTGGGGACACTAGGGCAGCTGCAGTGTTTTGCACCCCGTTAAAAACAGTCTTTTCCCCGTAGTGCTGGTGTCTCTGTAATGGTCATTGTGGTGAGATGATTCGGTTATGGGCGTTCCCTCCATACGGGATGTTTGGTACGTGGTGGATGCTCGGTTCACACTGGTCGGATGATTGCGGGGGTGGAGGGTCCATTGTGAAGGAGAAGGGCTCGAGGAGCAGCCTTTGGCTCTTTTCGGGGTGTGTGTGCTGGGAGGGGGGTATGATGACTGCCAAGATGGTTTTGTTCTGGAGGGTTATATGTGTTTCCAGGTAGGAGATGTTTCAAGCACATGGATTGTCATTGTCCCCGATGCCTGTGTCACAAGCGACCTCATTTCTCGTCCAGCCTCTTTCCTCCACCCCCTGCCCACCCCAGGCCTCTCTGTAGCAGGCTCCCTCTCCTGCCCGCTCTCTTGGCCAGGATTTTAACATATATCACAGGCTGGTAGGCTAAGAGCTTGGGACTTCCCCTCACCACACTCTAAGCCTTTGATCTTTGCTTTGGAGGTAACATCAAAAGGAAGGCTGAGGAAGACAGCCAGGCTGTGAAGTTCAACGTTCAAGTTAATAGCTTGACTGAAGGTTGTGCTGCGTCCTGGCAGAGTCGTCCGGGCTGAAGTAAACAGAGTGATTCTGCCCCATTTTCCTGGAAATGGAGCCTGATATTGTTAAGGGGCTTCGTTTGCATTTGGAATGCATTAGGACGATAGCCACAGGTTCTTTACCCTTTACTCCCCTTCCTTGGAAGTGTGGAGAGATGGGGAAGATGTGTTTAGGGGGCATGGGGAGGGGGCGATGAAGGCCAAAGTGAGGCTCAGAAGACGGGGCGACCCCATCGGTCAGCACCCAAGACGTCACGCCTGCCGGATTCCAGGGGTTGCTGTGCCTGCCCTTTGGCGTAGCATCTCTGTGGCACGTACTGTTCCCAGTGTAGCTGGACATCTCCACAAGCTGACGGAGGTCAGAGAAGGGCCGCAGGCAGGCCGTGCGGGGATGTCGCGTGCAGCCCAGACATTGCAGCCGCGAGGGGACAGTGGACCGAGAGCTGGAAAGTGAGTTACGTGGGAAGCGAAGGGGAAAGCCACCCATCGGTCTCCTTCGCTCGGTCCCTTGGTGAGCTTCGTGGGCACTTGTTTGATTGTTGTTTCACTGAACGTTTTATGGAACGCTCCGTTTTACGATTTCTATTCAAAGCTGCGCTCGAGGGGTTTTCTGACGTGTTCTGGCCTCAGCACCGTTTGGAGAATGATTCTCTGGGGGGACGGTTTTGCTGTCTTTGACTGCTCATCTTCCCCTCACTTGCCGTGGGTACCGTTTTGTCGAGTGGCCAGAGCTTCCTGGGATCCGCCCCTTTCACCCCCCAGCGTCACGAACCACCACGTCCCTCTGGCTCTCAGTCCTCTTCGCGTTCACCTGCCTCTTCCCCCACCTGTCTCTCCCCGCAAGGCACTTCAGCCTCCACTTGCAGTGGGGTCGTTCAGCCCTGATGACGTCAGCACCGTGCAGCCGGAATTGCCGCTGGACTCCTTCAGTGCGGTTTCTTGGGCTCCTCTCATCCCATACCCCCTTCGCGATTTTTGGCATCACTGTATCCCACCTGCACTATTATGTATTTGATGCATTCAAACATTTGATTTCACTTATTTAATCTCAGCCTTGCAGTAAGCCTTAATATCTGTGAAATTATAAGCTTGATGTGTTAGTTATTTTTTCTAACACATTAATATAATCCTGTAACTACTCAAGTAACACCTTGTACCACCTGAAGTCCTGCCTAGTAGCCCCACAGTTTGGAAAATGCTGCTTTAAGAGACAGATTCTCCTTTCTTTCCTTCCATGGTGGCATGCAGGTTTGGGCATCCATTGACACCTGACCCTCTCCTTTTCCCGTTTCTAAGCCAGCTGACCGCATCTTGGCTCATAAGTGGATTCAGAATTCTGCACGTGGAACGGTTTTAGTCTTCTGGGAATCAGTTTTATAGTGACTGTAACTCTTTCTGGGGTGGATGGGTCCCTCCATTGCTTTTCTTGCTGCTCTTCTGCATAAATGTCTTGTCTGAGCCTTGACAGTTTTTCGAGTCACCACTGTTTTTTGAGGTGGATGATGAAGCCAGCCTGAAGCAGCCTGCCATCTCTTTGGGTTGAGTCACCTTCTGAAAGGTCTCAGCAAATCTCTGCCACTTCTTGATCAGAGTTGTTGGCACGAGCACCCCGTGGTTCTCGGTTTTCAGGCCTTGAAACTCTTAGCTTCATTCATTATACATGTGCATTCGATGCCTTGTTGGACAGGTATCTCTTGCCGCTGATGGGTGTGAGCTTCTGGAGATTCCTCAGCAAATACAAGAAACCAGCCTTTGGGAAAGGGGTCTCTAAATCTCCAGGGACACATCCCATGGTCTTGAGGAAATGTTGCTCTGGGAGAAATGTTACTGCTTGTACTAACCCTTGAACTGGGTGCCCGGGTTGGCTTCCCTGAGTTGGGCGTTTTTGACCCTTACTTTATTTAACCTCTCAATTCATATTTCGTAGCGGATGGTGAATTGGAGCTAGCATTCCTGGACAGCGAGCCTTTCGTACATTTAAGAAAACCTTGTAGAGTCTCCTGAGGGGAGAGGCGAGGGAGAGATGAAAATGTTTTAACAGACCTGCTCAGTAGCATCGACTGATTTTAGGTAATTAAGGGAGACCATAAAAGATGAGCACATGTGTCCATGTACCCATCACTTGGAGAGTCTTAAAGCTTCGCTTGGTCTCCTTTAACTGTATACCTGTTTGTCACCAATGGGTGCCCGTGGGCTTCATTTTCCTTCTAATCCCCGTCTGGTCTGCTGGAATGCACTCTTGGGGATTGAAGAATGGGGGTTTTGAGGGGTCTTTGGGGACTTTGTTTTTCCGGAGAGTGCTGTAGAGGCTTCCGTGTTTGCTGGGCAGGGCCTTCTGGTGACAGGGGCTGGGGGTGGGGTGGGGTGGGCAGGCAGGTGAGGAGTCACAGGAGCAGGTACACAGGGCTGCGTGTCTAACTCATGCCTGTCATGAATGTCTCCTACCTGTCGTGCGTTAGGACGGTGGGTCCCCAGATGCACTGCACATTCGAATGGCTGCAGAGCTTTCACAAAAATCCCAGTGCCCAGGTCCCACTGTGGGGGAGGAGCCAGGCACCAGTAATTGTAAAGATCCCTAAGTGATTCCTGGGTTTAGGAACCATTATGCTAGGGATCACAAGACTTGAGTCATTTGCCTTCTAAGTCCCTTATGCTAATTACTCACCTAGCACTTTTCTAAGCGTGTAATGTACATCATCTCAATCCTCATTCAGTTAAGGGGGTAGGCAAGATAGCTAGAAAGGTTAAAGCACCTTGACCAGGGTCATTGAGTTAGTCCGAGGAGGAAGGAAAAGGTGTATCCGCCTTCAGAGTTCATGTCATCGCCCTGGCATCAGTCCTCATCCCAAGGAGACCCAGCTTTAGTTGGGGTATACGTGTGGTCAAGAGCATGGGGGTTGGGACCGGGGGTGGAGGGAGATTGTTCCTGGTAGATTGGAAAGACTTTGGTGTCTGAATGCTTAAGACTTGGCACACGAGTAGTAGTTTTCTGATACACAGATTAGGGAGTGGCATCCCAGGTGGAGGAATCTGCTTGAGCAAAGGCATAGTCACAGAGTTCCCAGAAAGGCGGGTCAGTGGAGTGGTGTGTGCAAGGGGAAGCAGTAGGTCCCGTGGCAGTGGTGGGGGTGGTGGATGGCCCCGAAGCGGGAAAGGTTGTTTGCGATTCAGCCAGGCAGGACCTTGAATGCTGTGTGCTGCAGAGACTCGAGATTCTAATGGGTGCACGAATCCTCCAGGGCTCTGGTGAAAATGCACATTCTGATTCAGTAGGCCCGAGACTCTGCATTTCTCCCGAGATTCCAGCAGTTGCTGCTGCCGCTACACCTTGAAGCAGTACGAGGCTTTTTGGCAGTGGTTGCCAGACTTTGCTACGTGGCAGAATCGCCTGGGAAACTTAAACTCCTAAGGCCAAGGTCGCACTCCAGGCCAGTGAGGTTAGAACATCTGGGGGATGGGAGCCAGGCACCAGCATGGTTAAAGGATACCTGGGCGACCTAGTGTGCAGGAACCATTGAGAAACACTGCTCAGGGGGAGAATTTGAATCAGGGGACTGACTGTTCTTTTCGTAGAATGCGATGAGATCGGGCGAAGTCGAGAACCGTCAGGATTGTTTTACTTTATTAACAAGCCTGCAGTGTTTGTCGAGTACCTGCAGCAGGCCAGGTACTGTTCTTGGGGGTGGGGGTGATCTGAACGAGGCGAAGGCGTGGGGAAAGGAGGCAGGGCTCTGAGAGCAGAAGCGTTTTGGGAAGGGGGTACCCAAGACTTTTGAATTACAGTTAGTTTGGTCAGGACTCCAAACCAAAGTTCCCCCCCATGATGAAAGAGCTTGCTGGCAGCTGAGTAAAGGGTTAGCAGTGGCCCGATTAATACCTGCCTGGCTGACCTCTTCTTTTCTGAAGCTTCCTTAAGGATGTCATCCGGGGAATATTTGCTTCACTTCTTTGGGGGTTACTTTGTGTTTGAAGGTACCAAAACATTTTTTTTCTTAAAAATAATGCTCATCAGCAATTTACACTTTTCATCAATTTCAACCTATTCGTGAGGACCGGCAAGTGCTGACTGAGGCCCTCTGTACGTTCAGGTCTCTCTGTGACCTTGTATGTTGCCGAAATGACTTGGATGCAGAAACCAGTAGAGTTTGCATGGGAGGACAGGGCTGCATTCGCCTAGGGAGGCTCTGCCCTAGGAGAGCTTGACCTCCTAGTCATCGGGTGATTGGACAGGGAATGTGTTAGTTTCCAGGTCAGCATTCAGCTGAAGCACTGGAATGTGCCCATGTTCTCATTCCCCTCCCGAGTCTTCGTGATTCAATAACTAACTGTCCAGGACATGCAGGGGCTTCAGGACCCTGGCGGGTCCCGTGGTAGGGCCATCTGCTGGTAGTTACCTAGTTTGACTGTCACCCTGGTGGAACGAGATTGAGATTGTCCGGTGGTAGTTTCATGAGGTTTAACTTCAAGGGTCTTGGAGCTTTTCTTTGTTGAGTGTGTCAGCGCATGAATTCAGGAAGCCCTGTGCTGAGCCTTAGTCCTGAAATGAGAGCATCTGTCTTCTGTTTGCCTGGGACCTTTCTACTTCATGCCAGTTATTAATAGCACCCCCTTTTAAACGCTCTGGTTTGGATGATGCATTATATGGTCACCACTTGTTATTATCACAGATGGCTGCTAACTGTTGCATGGCTTTGAGGAAGCCACCGAGTCGGGAGCAGAGCCAGAGAGAAAGCTGCAGGGCGGCTTCTGCCTGTTACCTCTCTCCCACCTCCCTCCGCCGTCCTGAGGGGCTTCGTCCTGGGCAGAGTGTGGGACCCTCGGACCTTAGAAACCCTGAGCTGCTCGCGCGTCCAGGCCGTGGCAGTCCCCTTCCTTCCTCTGCATCTCTGCAGGATTCTGGAGGAATAATTAGTTAATGTTTGCAGAGTACTTTGAAATCCTCAGATGAAAGGCCTCAGGAGAAGCACAGAGTATGATTATCTATTATTAGTCTGCATCGGAGTGGGCAGCGCCTCTTGCCTCGTGCCAGGCCCGTTCCTTCTGCTGGTCTTTTTCCGCCCGATGCGCTTTCTGTATGAAAAACCCAAACGGAGGGACGTGAGGGGATCGTAACCCAAGACCGTGGACAGGTCATGGGAAAGAAACACACACCCCGTGGCCCAGAGCGGAGGCCGGGGCCCGGGCACTGCGGGGCTCTGCCGTTCCCGGGGGCCTGGGGCGGCGTTGACCCTCCGTCCTGCTTGCCTGTGTGGTGTGTATTCTGTTTTTTAAGTTTAGTTTTTTATTTACATTTCACTTGATTTAATAACATTAACAATAAGGGGTGTGCTCTTTGGCGACCCACATGTATTTGTGTTGAGAGGGTAGGGATTGAGAATTATCTTTTGCTATGGTAGAATGTTCAAGATTGATTTATGTATCCTCAAGTGTTGTGTGTGTCCATATTCTATTTCTTCATAAAATTTTGGCATGCCAGGACAGGTACCCGCAGCTCAGGGCAGAACAAGGAGCCCCAAGGGGAGGGAGCTCTGGCACGTTCCCCTTTTTACACCCTAGCTCTTCAAGATGGAAATTGAATTCATCAACTGCGGAGGAAAGGAAAGTCCTTGGGACAGTCGTTTTCTGACACGATAGACTTGGTTTACCCTCTACTTGTCAGCAGAATGATTTACAGCTCTCCTCACCCCCCCCCCCAGCTCCCCCCGCCCCGCCCCCAAACTTCCAGATAATCAGAAGAGGTCGGGCCCTTAATAAATACCAGATCCTGGCATTCTCCGACCCCGGAGCACCAGCGTGGCCCCCGGCAGCTTCTGCTGCCTGGTGTTCTGCAAACTTGATGGTGTCTCTTTGCCCCGAGGCTCAGAAACCCGCAGGACTGACCACTTCTTGAGGCTTGTCTCCAGTTTGCAAAGAGCCCCTGGCTAGCAGGGCTGAGGATTCTGTACCAGCAACTTCCTCATCCCCCCCCCCCCCCCGCGATGTATTCCCTCCTACTCTTGGTCTCTTGTTAACACGGAACAGCCAGTAATGCTCAAATGCTAGTGTGCCGTAAAGCCAAACATTGATATATGTTTTCCATACTTGAACAATTTCTCATAGGAACCCTGGATTTAATTAGTTTATAAGACTTTTCTAAAGCATGAGGATTCGAGTCCCACAGAGTAGTAATATCTGGGACTGGGCCGGAGAGTTTTGGGGATGACTTCCTCCGCTAGCCAGGCGTGCCTGCTCCAATGCGGGGACCCCGTGTGGTGGGTGGACGTGGGCATTGTCCCGTTTTACTGATGACTGATGAAGAAACAAATTACGTGGCGTGGAGTGAAAGCTAAGCACCTTATTCCTGATTCTCCCTTGGGTGTACTTTTCCGCTGCCCACACTGTCTCCTTTACGAGCTTCACTGTGGTGACGGAGACACCTTTAAATGGAAATTCTTGGGAGAATGACCTGTCCTGGCCACCTAGAGACACCCCGTGTGGTGCCTGCAGACTCTCTCCCTTCCACCTCGCACCCTCCTGCGTGGAGAGCATAAGCCTTGTAGAATCTCTTAAGAAAGCATCGAGTTGTTGGGGAATCCAGGCATTCCTGTCCTGGTCACCTTATTTCCCAGAAAAAGGACAGAGGCACAAACAACAAACTTTTTATTGAATCCCATGCTGGGCCTATTAATTGGGTCTCATTTACTTTTCACAGCAGTTTTGCAGATGGAGTTATGTTTATATTCATTTTACAAATGAGAAAACTTGAGATCCAGAGAGGTTCAGTATAGACCCTTTGGTCTTTAAAAATGCATTTATTTTGTATTTCTTTTTTATTTTTTTAACAAGCCAAGAAACTCAGTGAATTTAAAAGGGCTGAAGAGAGCTGAGTAAGGTGATATTTGGACTGTCAACATAATTATGGAGCAGGCCCAGTGCTTTAGGCTTTCAGGAATGCTGGTATGGGCAGTGAAGTGTCTTCTCCGGCCTTCGACATAACATATCGGTAGGAAGAATGGGTGGGAACCTGCTGGCCAGGGACTTGGCCACCCCCGCAGGCTTTCTCCTGAGTCCCTCAGTAGTGCCTTGCTTGGGTGGCTAGCCAGGAGTACACTTTCTGTGTTCCTAGCATTTGCCAGCTGTAGTGCTAGGAACTGGAGCTAGAGGTGAGCAGGACATGACCTTGGGAGGCAGCCATGAGAACCAGGAAGTGGAGTAAAGTTGTTATGGGTGTGATGGTGGAAATCTGAGCAGTGTCCAGATGGGACACAAGAGTGGGAGCGGGGTTTCTGGGGCCAGTGAGATCACAACCCTTGCAGCAAACCCAGAACGGGGTCCTCTGAGTTTGAGGCACCTTCGCAGAAGTCCTCCCAGGGGCCTGGAGGAAACGGAGTCGCTGGCTGGTGAGAAAGGCTCAGTCGTGGTTTTAGAGGCCTCTGAGTCCTTTTCGGAAAGTGCGTTCCGTGGCTCCACCCTGCAGACAGGAGAGACCCATGGAGTTTCTGCCACCAAATTTCCATGTCACCAAGCATTGTAGCCCCTCTCGCCTTTTCTGCCCTACGCAAATGAATGGCTCTCTGATAGCTTACTGAAAAATATTTTTTCTTTAAAAATTTTCCTTTAAGATTAAAATACCGTGTCAGAAAATATAAAGCAACAAGAAAGAATTGTCTGTCATCCTACCACCTAGAGGAAAGTATTATGAAAGCTGCTTAATTTTTCTATTTTAGGGCGGTAAATTGATGTGTGTTTTTGGGTATATTGATTTTTCAGGTGTGCATGTGGTCACATAGGCAGCAGACATTTTTTTTCATGTGGCTTTCAGCCAGGCTTGACACCTGCCCCTTGATGAAAAGTAAACCACTGCCTTGTTTGCCTGCTGGTTTAACTGTGGATGGATGTCAGGTTTACATTATGCTAAAGACTTGACAACCCAGAACCACTCTGTTGGTTTCTTTGTTGTAACCTTTGCCCTTCTTTAAAAGCAGGAATAATAGGTGGCAAGTGGATGGATGCCTCTTAAAATATCAGGATGTGCCGTGGCCCTAGGCTAAGCTTTTTAGAAGTTAGTATGTGTACTGTGTTGTTTTAACTAATGAACCTTCTGGGCCTGAAGATAATGAGGTCAGTGAGGGCAGCTTACCACTCACTAGAGGGTCCTTGTCACCCAGAACGTGCCTGGCCTACTGTAGGGCATGCTTCTTTGATTGATACGGGGCTTGGAAGACAGATGTAGTGACCACCATGCTGATGGGGAGCCAGTCTGAGAAGAAGGTCGTATGGTAGTGTGTGCCGTCACGGGAGCGTGCAGAACAGTCCGCTCCCCTCCCCGCCGGGTGTGGACCCAGTCTGTGCCCAGTGCTGTGTGCTCCTCTTTCCTGCCTGGAAATGCAGGCATCCTGCACAGCTCAGCTCTTACCCTCTCCTCCCACTTCCCTTCTCTCCCTGTTCCTTCCAGGGCCGGAGGACCAGGTTGGCTTGACCTGATGGGGGAGCATGCTTTTCTGAGACCATTCAGATAGGAAGTTCCTAGTGGCAGTGTGGCCAGTGAATGCAGAGGTGGGGTGCCTTCCTGTAATAATAGTAACTTGTGTTTTTATAATACATTTTATAGTCTAAATGCTTTTCGGGTACCTTACTATTATCTTTATTTTATAGTTGTAGTAACCAGGGCTTGTTTGGGGATGTGGGAGGGGATGTGGTGGATAGAGGGAAGGGAACCAACCTTGAGTGAATCCTGAAGTTCCGCTGGAAGCTGCCAAGTGGCTAGATACTGTTTAATGGAATCTTTGTTGTCCCCTCCCCCTTCCAAGAGGGAGGTGGGGCGAGGGGAAATTATTTTGCAATAACTGAGATTCAGAGAGGTGAAGTCTCTGCCCATCGTCACACAGCAAGCTGGGTAAGAACAGAATTCTCGCCCAAGTCACCTGACTCTTAGGCCCTGTGATCCTTTTCTTCTGCCTCTAGCACCCAGGATGGTGATCGTTTAAGAGCCAGCATCAATAAATATTTGTCGAATGTTAAATGAGGCTTAAAGAGACCATTCATGCTTTTGCACAGGAGCAGAGGGAGACACACATGTTTCCTGCCCTTATAACCTTCACTTCCAAGTTCTGTGACCTTGGGCCGGTTGCCTGAGCTCCCCCAGCTCGGTTTCCTGAAAACTCATCTGAAAAATGGGTAAAAGATTTTGGACATTTCCTACAGTCACATCTCAAAATTAGATGATTTCTACTACTGAACTGTTTTTTCTTTTTCCTACCATACAGCTTCCCTTTTTATTTCCTCCACATTCTAGAAAATAAATTTCTGATGACAAACCGTAGTGTTGGATAACAACAGTGATAAAAGCTTTCCCGACATTATCGCCCAAATCACCAAATACCAGCTTAATACTACGAATGGCGGGCACAGCGCTGGCTTTTCTGGAGCATTTCCCATGCGCTAGGTGCTGCTCCAAACCTACTGCTGCCTGCTTTGGCGGCATCTCTGACTGACAGAGCGGTTGTTAGCTCCCATTTTACAGAAGAGGAAAGTGATGCTCAGAGAGGTTAAGCAACCCGCCTGAGGCCTCTGAGGACCTCGGCGGCCTGGGATTCTGCCATCGGAGTTAGTCTGACTTCCCACCCACTCTTCACACCTCTCTCCACACTTCACTCCCACATGCATCTGTTCAGGGCATTTGCATATCTCCTTTGTCCTGTCTACAGCGCAGGCCTTTGCTTCCCTCGTTTTCAGAGTACGTGTCAGTGTAGGAGGAAACCCACAGTGGTCTTTGGCGATGGTCCCCAATCAGGGTGCCAAGGGGCTGATCCTTGTTTTTCTGCCTGATGGTAAGCCTGGGACACCAGAGAGTTCTTCGAATTTTCCTTTCCCAACTGTCTACCTCTTTTTAGGCAATGTTTTTAACAGGCAAGGTTTTAATCTAACTGATATCTCTGAAGAAAAAGTAGGGAAAAAAACCCCCAAACAAAACATTAAGTCATGGCCTGGGAGAAAAGTAGCCATTTATTTTCGAGATTTGTTGTTGTTGTTCTTTTTTGTGCACTTGTAAAACCTCTTTTGGATGGTAATTTGATGTGGTTTCTTGGTGGCCCTGGAGTTTGTCCCAATGCATGGCAACCCCCTGTTCTGTGCGCCAGCTTGTGCCTTGTGTGTCTGCCGTTCGCAGAGCACAAGAGGCAGGAATCGGAATTCTTATGGGGTCACAGACATTTAAGAAATCTCTGCAAGTCGGAGAGCCAGTTGGAGGGGAGAGATGCAGTGGCTTGGAACAGCAGGCTTGCAGTTGAGCTTCCATGGACCGAAGAGCAGCGGTCCCCAACCTTTTTGGCACCAGGGACCGGTGCTCCTATGAGCATCTAATGCCTGATGATCTGAGGTGGAGCTGAGGCGGAGATGCTAGCTCTGGGGAGTGGCTGCAAATACAGAGGAAGCTTAGAGCGCTCACCCGCCTCTTACCTCCTGCTGCGTGACCCGGTTTCTAACAGGTACTAGACTTGCTGGTCTGTGGCTCAGGGGTTGGGGACCCTTGCCTAAGAGAGGCCAGATACAAGCAACTAAGTGCAGTAACAGGAAAACTCTGCCTACCCAGGAGGCTGGGAACGAGTGAATTGGAGGGTTTGGATGGGAGTAAGCTGGAGAGGAGAAGCTGGTTAACTAGGAATGTTTTTGGTCACTTTGCCTTACTTCAGGTTACATGTTCATTTTCTGTTAAGTGCTGGATCATACACATAGCTGGGAGTTTACTTTTTTTGAATGACCTAGAATCACGCAATATCTCTGAGTTTTATTCTGATGACACTGATTATATTAATAGCAATATAATAGCTAGCTAATAATATAATAGCTAGCATTTACTAAGTAAGCACTTACCGTATGCCAGGCAGCGTGCCAAGCATTTGATCCTTATAAGAACTCTGAGAGATGGCCATTTGCTGTATTCCCGTTTTACAGATGGGGAAACCACTGCTCAGAGAGGTGAGATCATTTACCCAAGCTCAACCCACTTTTAGATAATCTGCTTTGATATCTTCTCTTGAAGTACCCAGTTCATTTGGGCGTCAGCCCTTGGCTGTAGGAGGCCCTCAATAAGTATTTTGGTGAATGAAAGGAACTATGGAACCGAGGTTCGAACCTGTTTCTTAGCTGCCTCTGGATGTGATTTGGGAGCTCAGTCTGAAAGCATGCAATCCTTGATGGCTCTTCTGTTTTCCTTTGGGTCCTCACAGTAGGAGATTCCTTTAACCCAGTGAGGGCTCAGTGGTTTAAAGAAACCGAAGCCAAGGACATGATAATGGAGGCAAGAACAGGGCCCCTGGGGTATTTCCTTGGCACTTTGGCATTAAAGGTGTAGCATGAAGTGTCATTCAAGAGAATTTGCTGAGGGGGCATTTTCCTCTCTGACCCTGGCAGCTTGTGATTCACTTTGTTGCTCGTGTGCCTTCGGAGTGAGCTGGGCTGAACTCTAGAAGACCTTTTGGGCTGGGATTCACCTGTACTCGGCTTGCTCTCAGCTGTTCGAGAAACTTTAGATAACTGGAGTAGAATTGTGAAGGCCAAGCCCTTTACTAGACTACATAAAGAGGAAGAGGGATTCATTTAAAATACCCAAATGAATAATTTCTTACTTTTCCCTATGCAAGTGGATGGTAATGGCGGGTCATTATCAGCTGGTCTGCGCACCAGCTGCCAGCTTAGGCAGCCCCTGGCGGCCTCCTGCATCCACTTCCAGGAGCCCCCATGCTTTTCCCTTCTCCTGTTTTACTCCCTGCAATGAGACTGCTTGCTCATGAACATGAACTCCATCACTCACATGCATTCTAAAAGGGAGGTATTATGGTTACCACCATGTTACTGTCTTCATCTTGCAGACAGAGATTGGCAGGCGTAGGGAGGCAAAGCCATTTGTCCAGAGCCCCAGAAGTACCAGGCCGCAGATCCTGGATTTGAACCCAGGCATTCCAGCTACTGGACCTGTGCTCGTGACCATTCCCTGTACCACCTCGCTCTGAATTAGTGAGGGTTTGAGTTTTTCACCAGCCTGCTTTTTCTAGAACCTTCTGTCAGGCACCTCCACTATGGGGAGATAACATGGTGACTTTTGCCCACAGGCTTGGTTCGGCCATAAGGGGGGAGAGCACAGGAGCCGGTTCGGTGGGTAGACAGTACTCGGTTCCCACCACAACCCAGCCCTCCTCTCCCTGGGATCAGGCCGTCTTTGACCTGGATCTTTCTGCCTCTTCAGAGTTCAGCCTGCCCTCCGCATCTTTCCACTGCTCTCGGAAAACCGAGACCCGGAATTCCGTCTCCCGGACAGATTCTGGAAGCTCTGCAAGTGGAGATGGCCATGTTCCGTGGTCAGAGCTGGTTGGGATTACAAATAAACCGAAGCCTGGGAAACTTTCTTGCTATTAATAGTGCAGACCTTTGGGGGAGGGAATAACCAAACTTGATGCTGTTGGAATTGATTTTGCTTGTCCAGATGACATACTAATGAGCTGAGTGGTTAGCTTCAGATCATTATTGCTCCTTCCCAGGCCAAGTTCTTGTAAAGACCAAAACCTCAAAAGCAGAGCACAAGTTGGGTGCAGGAGGCACGGGGCCTCGTGGGGAGAGGGGCGGCCGGTCAGCATGGAGGTGCCGCTCGCTTCAGAATGCGCCGTGCCGTCCGCTTCCGTTTCCTCAGCTGTGCGCCCTGTTTTTGTTTGTTTGTTTGTTTGTTTGTTTGTTTGTTTTTAAACAGGAATTTGTTTGGGTATCTGGATTTTTGATGGGGGTATTTCTGTCTCCTCAGTGCCTTTGGGTTTTTTCAGAAAGTTTCTCTCCCAGCCCGCGATGTGTCAGAGTGCTGTCAGCCAGCCTCTTTCTTCAAGGGGAAAGTCTTGCCTAAAACAACCTCAAGATCCCTATCTCTTCAGATCACCCACACTGGTTATAAATCCATTGTTCTGCTCTTTGCTTCTTGGCATGTGCTGGCCATTCCATGTATACAATTAAAAACACAAAACAGCCCTCTATGTCCAGAGCCCTTGAAATATCCCTGTATTTCAGAGGAGACTTTGGAAGTGGACAGAACTGTATTTCCTTCCCCAAATGAGGTTATTGTGCTGGAAATATCTCCTGGTAGTTTATTCAAGGAAACCACAGGCTGGGGTCAGAGGCAGTTTCTCCTGCCTGGAGCCTGCTCTCTTGCCTCTTCTTTCTAGATCTTTCTCCTCCCCCATTGCCAGCCCCCACCTCCATTCATCCAACCCTTAGATGGTATGCTCTCTCCTCCTCGCGGGGCAGCCCCATGCTGGGGTGGAGTTGGAACAGTCCGGCTTTAAGGCGACCCGTCCTCACTTGTTGCCCCTCAGGAACGTTAGGAAGGAATTTGGGGTGTGGACTTCCTTGAGTGACTGGGATTAGACCAGTGGAGTCTGCAGTCAGACGAGAAGTGTGTGGGCAAAGGGAACTATTGTGTGTGGCTCCTGCGGACAGAAAGCCTGCCTTCATCTTTTACTGTGCCTAATGGACAATTGAGACATTCAGCTTATGTCTGAAAGGAAAGTGGGCCGGAATGGTCTAGCAGACCTCCCAGACGAAGCCTTGTAGGAGAAGCAAATAGAGACAAGGATTACCAACGGGGGAAACAACTGGGGCTGAGTCCGGGGAGAGAATGTTTATTTCCTTGCTCTCTAGGAGGGATTTGGAAAGAGCCGTAATCCTGGGTTAGGAGTAATTTGTTACAGCAAGATGATACTTGAGTGGCAGGCTGCTTCTGGCTGAGGCAGCAAGACTTGCGTGCAGGGGGGTCGGGGGCCTCCAGAAGGTCAGCCTCACTAAATCTTCACCCTGGCCCCGGGGTTGTTTCTTCCCCAAGCAAAATTAACCAGAGGCGTTGCTGACCTTTCGGCTTCCTGGGTGTCGTGTTACGAAGCATCTCCACATGCTTGTCACAGCTAGAATTGGACAATGAAAATTTGGACAGGAGACCTTGCTGGAGCCACCGACCTTTTCCAGATATGACAGGGGGGAAAAAAAAAACCAAAAAGGAACCGCACCGCGGTTCACCGTTTCGGTTGGAGTTTGAGGACACGAGCCAGGTCCGTCTCGCGTTTGGTTCCTGTGTCCACTGACTAACGCGTGTTAATTGGCTGCGCATTGTCGTTGTGGGATGGGTGGGGGTGCGGGGTGGGTAGAGAGGTGGGATAGGGAGAACCTGACCAGGAAAACCCCTTGCTTTGAGAGTTCATGGATATGGAAAAGGAAAGGAATTTTTTTAAGGTTCTCGATTTTAATATCTGCTACAATCCGATGATTCATGCATTTAAAATAACCCTTCCAGGTCATCGGGACCTGGCTCCTCCCTGGCTTTGTACCTCTCAAAGGTCATCTGATGGCTGTATCTCACAATTTACACGGGAGACCTGCAACTTCTGGCTTTTAAATCCCCTGTGCTGCTGGAGAAAGAAATAGCAAATTTTAACTCTTTCGAACCTCATTATAACTCTTTGCTTCCTTTACACAGTTTATCCTTTGAGGCTGGAAGAATGTTGAGGAAGTCAGTGGGAGACTTTCGGCAGCAAACCATTCCATGCCCATTTTTAAAAATATAGTAACATATGTACTTCTTTTTATTTAGTTAGTTTATTGGGGTGACATTGGTAAATAACATTGTATCAGTTTCAAGGGTACAACTTTGTAATACATCGTTTCTATGTTGCATTGTGTACTCACCACCCAAAGTCTAGCTTCCCTCTGTCGCAGTAAATCTGACCCACCCTTTACCCTCTTCTTCCTCTCCTCACTCCCCTTCCCCTCTGGTAACCATCCTTCTGTTGTCTGTGTCTGTGAGTTTGTTTGTTGCTTCTGTTTTATACCCTACAGATTAGTGAAATCAAATGCTTCTTGTCTTTTTCCATCTGCGTTATTTCACTTAGCATGATACAAGGATCCATCCATGCTGTCGCAGATGGCAGTATTTCATTTTTACTCATGGCTGAGTAGTACTCCTTTGTATGTATGTACCACATCTTCTTTATCCAGTCATCTATTGAAAGACACTTAGGATGTGTCCATGTCTTTCTATGCCCATTTTTTAGATAGTCAAACTGAGATGCAGAGACATGGTGACTTGCCTGAGGCCATAGGATGGTAGAGAACTGGACCATAGGATTCAGGCTCCTGAACTGTGTACAGTTCTGTTGACCCAACGGCTCTGCTCTATTTGTTTTTAGCTATACGCCTTGAAACAGTTGTCACACACTTCTGTCCCCTCGCCCATGTCTCCTCACCAGCTTTCTTAATCCCGAACATAAGGTGGGATCCTGAAAATACCTAAGGTCTGCATTCTGGTTCAGAATCTGCATGAGTAAGTGACTTTATTTCTCTTTGCTTCACTTTCTTCTCTTTTATAATAGGTTCGGAGATCATCTGCTTTGACCACCTAAAATGGGTGTAGCGACAACCAAGTTACAGGTTTAAAAGGGCCTTTGAGAAAGTAACATGGAATCTGCAAAAATGTGCATGCTCATTGTTGGCACTGCCCCAGTGCCGATAGTTTATGCTAATAACTGATCATCAGAGTCACCTGGCAAGTTGGGAAAAAATAACAGACCCCTGGGCCCACTCCCGGACAGTTTGATTTAGCAGGTCCCAGTGGGCAGGAGAAAAGTATGTCTAAACCAGCAAGGTTTGGGAACTGTGGGACCATGTCACCATCATGAATTAAATCTTCCTTGGTTTAGTTCCCTGTACCATTCATTAACTTACTGTCCCGTTGACTGGGTCTTAGATGACTTTTCTAGGTCTCAGACTATCTAGTCTACACTGGCCAGAGCATATATGCTTTGTAAACACGACAGAAATTCATGTGATAGAGCCCAAAGGGATTTTTGGGATCATGTTCCCCCATTTCCTGCTGTAGACTTAAGCCTAGAGTGGGGAAGAGGTTGCCCAGTGGAGAAGTGAAGCGATTGACTAGGTAATAGCAGAGCTGGGCCTGGAAAGTAGGTGTCCGGACTCCCCTCCCCCATATGCTATGCCCAGGAGCAGCGCACAGTCATCATTTTAAGAGTGACTTTTTGGAGAGGGAAGGACAGCCTGGGCCCCAGCCCATCTGGGTGTGAGAGGAAGGGCCTGGTGAAATTCTATCTAGCTTGTGCCTCCATGAGCTGTGATACTACCGCCTCTCTGCAAAACCACTGACCTGGCAAATGCAGAAATATCTTGGTGACATGGGTATTAAATAATTGGCCATGTAAAGAAAATAGTGAACTCCAAGTTCAGGTTATTGGCCTTTTTTGTTTCTTATTTGCTTATTTTCTTTGTAGTTCTGGTAGAAATAATTTTCTGGTAGTCTTGGAGGAAAATAATTTAATGGTTTGCCTAGCGACCATGCGGGGAAGAGAGAGATGCTAGATACTAGAGAAGGATTATTTCTCCCGTTGAGGACACTGAGATGTTCCTTAGCCATGTCCTTTGAGACACTGTTCCCTGGCTGGAGTTCAGGCAAGGATGCCCAGCAGTTGATAAGAAAAGCAGGAAAGGTAGGGGAGAGGAAGTTCTAAGGTAGGTCAGGATGAAGCAGAAGCACCCGGTGGTCTGGCGCCCTGTGCACTTGATTGCCAGCTGACCCAGTGACCTCAGGCAAGAGGGGCCTTGCTCGACTGGCCTTAGGTCTCTCTTTGGTAAAATGTTAGTGTGACTTTCTGCCCATTTACTTTAGGGTTACTGTGAATGTGGTTATGAACTCTAGTAAAATACTCTCTAAATGTGAAGTGATATCCTTTAGACCCTTTAGATTGTGATGATTAGGAAGAAAAAGTTTAAGGATTCCATTTAAAAATCACATAATGACCAACCCACAAAGACAGGATAAAACCGTTAAATGTGTTTTACACAGGCGCCTTGACTCCCTGCCCACTCCGCCCCCCTTCTACCCCGTATTCCTCTTATGCTGGAAAATGGGATAGTTAGTAACTTTAAGAGAAACATTTGCAAGTTCCCGCTATGTTTGGTTTCATTAAAAAAACTTTTTTAAATGAAATTACTGAATTTTTTCTGTGGCTTCCTGCCTTCTCCAAGTTCAGAGTGTACCCGGCCTTCCGAGGCCTTTGATTTTCTTTTCTTTGGTAACTATAGCAAACCCTCCCAACCAGCAGAAATCATATGTTCCTGAATTTTCTTTCTCTATGCAGTCATGCTTTATAGGCAAATAAAGTCTCTTTAAATAGAACCTCTATCTTAGGCTCTCTGTGGATTTTTCAAAAGAAGCACTTCCTGGAGTATGTTTTAACCTAGGACAAAGTAACTTAAATCTCCTATACCTTTTGCTTCTGCAGAAAAGTTGGTCAGGCATTTCATAGTGGTGGCCCTAAGGATCCTGCAGGATTTCAAAGACTTCGACATAGTTTCACATAGGTTTTCTGTTAAGTGTATGTTGTCAGTGCTAACTCTGGGAAACCTGTTGGTGTCTATAGGAGTCAGAGGGTAGCACAGAGTATTGAATTAATCACAACTTCTTCTATTTTAACCATTGGGATAAATTGGGATTCCCTGACCCCCCAGGGCAAAATCACTTATTTATAGCAGATGGACTGCATTTTTCATCTTCTGTTTCTGAGAAATGAAGTAGGTTCATACGGAGACGGCCAAGCCTGTTCCTTCACAGGCCTGTGTATCATCGACGTGCCTGACAACATAAGCTCTCGAAAAACGTGCGTGTGTGCTGTTGGCATTGATACCTGTGCTTCCTGTTGTCACGCTAAGTTTTTTAATTTTCCTTTTATGAGCGGCTTCTGGTGACCTTTTTTTTTTGGTGCACTTCATCGATGCGCATATCATAATCACGGCGTTACACCCTCCTTGGTCACACATTGGTCGTAGAGTTGGTGTGGGCCGTGATGAGGCTGCTCGGGGAGGGTGGGAGCGAGCCACCTTGCAGGGGAGGGAGGTTTAATGACCTTGGACGTGGCAGGCTGTGGCTGGCAGTGCTCACAGTTTTGGATGTTGAGGCAGAGTATTGACTTTGTTTTATAAGAAATGCGACATGTACAACATTCTGGCCCTGGCGGAGTTAGGAAGTCTTCGTCGTTGAAATCTATTGTGAGAATTGTTTCCAGTTAACATAAGTTCTTGTACGGTGAACTTTTCTAGGAAAAGGCACCCCTACTGAGAAATAGCTCGGATTGGAAAGGCTGTTCTCGTTGTTACTGACCTCGTCGTTGTTGGTCTGGGATTCCTGTCTACTGGGCAGGGGAGGGGAGCAAAGCCTTCAGAAATTATAAAATCAGCCCCTTTCCAGGTGATACGTTGTCTACAGGACCTAGTTTTCCAGAAGAGACTGGTTTCATCTCCACCGAACAGTCTGTTCAGGCCCCACTGCGCCCCTGGTCCAACTTCACATTCTTCATTCTTCCTGAGCCTGTGGCTCATGCCATCTGTTGGCACAACGTGGGTTTTGTTCCAGCTTTGTGATGTGTGAAACTCGTACACATTCAAAATCTCTTGAGAGAGGAGCTTCCGAACCTAGAAAGTCGATCCCGCAGCACCCAGGCACGTCACCACGACCTGAGGGATTTCTGCCTGGTGCTCTTTTGTCGTGATTTGATGACATGTGACCTGTTGCCAGTGTCTCCTGGGAAGCGGGTGAGAACTCTTAAATGCATGAATCTTTTCCAGTCAGAATGGTTCGGGGATTTTCAAACTTCCATTTTGGAAAGGAGGGGGGTAGTCATTTCAGTGAGATTGTGGTCTGGTGGCTAGACCTTGGGCCCGGGAGTCATGGCCAGAGAGCTCAGATTCTTTTCCAGACTTTCCCCCCAAAACTTGAGTCTGCCTGTGATGATTCCCTCCAAAGCATTGCCTTTTGCCACCAAATACGCTTTCCTACGTGATCGTGTTTGGCTGTCTGGATTAAAGGCCCAGCAAAAGTGTAGTCCTTTCTGACATGGTCTCTAGGCCTTTACACATTTATCCCCTAAGCCAAAGATGGCAAACTATGGCCCAGGGACCAGAGCTGGCTGGCCACCTGTTTTCAGATGGCCTGTGAGCTAAGAATGATTTTTATTATTTTTAAATGGTTGGAAAAAATCAAGAGAAAGCTATTTCTTGACCCAGGATGATCGTGAAATCTAAATTTCAGTGTCTGTAGATAAAATTTTACTAGAATATAGCCATGACTTAATAAAAGTATACATACATGTATTACCTGTGTGGCTGAGTCTAGTCATTAGGACAGAGATGGTATGTATTTCAAAGCCCTAGGATATTTATTATCTGGCCCTTTAAAGGAAAAGTTTGCCAGCCCTGCCCTGAACAAATACAGGGACGGACTTCACTTGCCCACCCATGAAAGGAAGTGCCAGGAAGCCGCTTTGGTGTTTTATCAAGGATGTGGAGTTTCCTGGCAGGCTTTTTCGTTATCATCGTCATTGTCCTTTGAGTTGTCCTGTTTGTTTAGGAAATAAGACTCAGCAGCTCTCAGGTGGCAGGTTCTTCGAGCAGCCAGCCCTTCCACACCATCCTTGCTGCTTAAGCTGGGTTCACGAGGATGGGTTGACTTCCTGGGAGCAGGTTCTGTCAGGTCCACAGGTCCCGGAGGCGCCTTCTGATTTGGAAGAATCCTCCCTGTTTGCCTTCCCTTCTTCTTTTTTATTGGGGGAGTTGGAGGAGGAGGAATTCGAGATGTGTATCTTTTTCTTTTTGCTGACAATTTAACAGGCTTTTAAATTGCCTTAATTCCTTTCAGACTAATGGTATTGTATATGTTTCTAGACTTTGTCCACAGGTCCAGAGCTTAACTTAAGCTCCCTGAGACATGTTATAAAATATGATTTGGTGGGGGGGAAACCCTGATGGGCCATGAGCAGAACATTATTATTAAACAAAGGATGAAATGCTTAAACCGAGATTCCCCATCCCCCAAACCCCCCTTTTAACAAAATGAAAGTCGAGCAAGACTCCATTTCAACAGTTTTCAATGCAGGAATTCCCATAGCCCCATTTGATTGCAGTTTGTTGAAAAGTTTAATGTTTTTGTAGGCAATTCATAATTTCCATGTCGAGCGGCCTAAAAGGAAGAAAGCTGGAGCCCAGTGTTGTTTTTATAGTGGGATGGTGGGAACTTTTTTTTTTTCTCCCCAAAAAGGATATAAAACTGAAGTTGAACTATTGGGAAAATGTGGCCCGGCTTTCGAACTGCTTCATAAATCCGAGATGCCGCTTTCCTCAGGCCCTTCCTCTAGGGCCCAGCAGAACAGAATTTCCTGCTGCTTGATGTCTCCACGAAGGAAGAGATTTTCCTTCAGGCTGTAATAGCACCGAATTTCCTTTTTCTCCCCTTTATTTATTTATTTTCCTTATTAATAAGGACCGATTGTAGAAGATGAAGAGACCTGGGAAATCCATCACTTTGGGAGGAGGTTAATAACTTCCTTTAAAAAAAATCCT
The DNA here is from genome assembly GCF_014176215.1 of Rousettus aegyptiacus. Classification (NCBI taxonomy): domain Eukaryota; kingdom Metazoa; phylum Chordata; class Mammalia; order Chiroptera; family Pteropodidae; genus Rousettus; species Rousettus aegyptiacus. The sequence goes on from NW_023416309.1 coordinate 48,325,423, forward strand.
GACATAATACTTACTTCTCCAAAAGGGACCTCGTCAGCCTGAATGCTAGTCGAGATCCAAGGGGGAGGACGGGCACTGCTTTGCGGGGACCCCGCCGTTCTGTGGGATCAAGTTGCATTGGGACGGACAGGTTGGGGCTGTCACCGTAGAGTCCCTGCAAGTTGTTGGGAGCGGGGCTGTCTTTCCTCTGCCATCTGGATTTGGTTAGCTCTCTCTGGGCAGTGGGGCCGAGTCTCATTTCCTCCGACCAGTAATGTTATATAGGCAGTGATCCTGGGCTGCCCTAACATAATTGAAAATTATGTGTATTGCAGGCTCGGAGCACTGAAATGTAGGCCCATAAAAATATGTGGTGCAGGTAGCCCGCGGAGACTGGATATGGCACACAATGAAGCTCTTATGTAAAGTAAGACTTATAAGTCTCCACATTAATATTGCATTATGGGTATGATGATTCTTGGGTGGGGTCCGCAGGGCAGGTCTGTCACCTTTAAGAAAGCCTACATTTCCGAATTCTGTGGAGCTGGTGCTTGCATGCAGTCAAATCAGTTTTGCAGATGGCCAAAGATGAGTACCTGTCTATTAACCTAACCCTCCGCACCAAGGGTTGCACGGGGTGTAGGTTTGTAGCAGACTCTGCATCTTTCTTCACAGGTTTTTGAGGTGGAAGGGTGAGGGTTGGCGGGCGTTCGTTTTGGTCGGCCTCAAGGAAATGACTCTATTGAGTGGTTTCTGACCGTTGAGGCCCATATACTTATGTGGCAAGTGAGAATGGGAAGAAGTCAGGATGAGACAGGGCAGCCTCGATTCCCACAGCCCTCTGGGTGGGGTTACAGGGCTGAGGGAAACCATGGGAACAGTTATTCAGTGGTTCTCAGCTTGGGATGTTATTATTCCCGAACAAGGTGTTTGGAAACGGTTTGATTATAAGGGTGACTTGGGGAGGAGGGTATGCCTGCTGACGTTTGCTGCCTGGGGGCCCGGAATCCTAGAGATTCTTAAGTGCTTGAGACAGCCCCGCACCTGTCCTACAGACGGGACAGATGACAGATGAAAAGCTGAAGGTCCATAGATGCAAGGGGATTTGATGCGAGGTCTCGTGGCAAGTTACCAGAAGTGGCGACCCGTCTTCCTCACCGCAGCATGCTTCTCGGTAGAAGCCCTAACGTGGTGGAAGTCTGTCCCACCTCGTACAGATCTAGGTTGGGGAAATGACTGTACTTCAGTGGGTCACTCATGGGTTAGGACCTTCCAGCTTTATGTGTCGCTGAGTTTGCTTGTAATTCACCAGACAGCTGTATCTTTGAAGAACCCATGGAAAAGCTCGAGGGTGGCTTCGGCCCTTCTGTGTCACATGCGATTTGAGCAAACCCTTCCTTCTCTCTGGACTGCCCTTTGCTGTCCCTTTTTCTCTCTGTTGAAATCTTTCTGACTTAAGACTGTTCATCCTTCCTCAGTCTCTCTTCTTAGAAACACCGCCTTCTCTTTTTGGCATTCCCTAGGCATAATCTGAAGTTTTCCTGAGTAAAACTGGGACACTGTCCCCAAGAGTAGTCAAGTACCCAGGAATTGCTTATACTTGTGCTAAGTATGTCTGTGACCAGACAAGCCACCTTACCTCAGTTTCCCTCATCTGCGTGGTGCAGAGTTCGATCGATTGATGGTTCAAGTCCATCTGAAAGCTGACGTATTACTTTTGGCAGAAGTAGCTCCCTTTCCCGTGGGCCGTGTATTCGTTTTCTATCTCAGAGAAAGGCGTAGATACCATGTAATTGGCTGATATCTTTATTTTTTTCTCTCCGCGATAAACCTGTACGTATTGAAGAATTTCTCTGGCCTTTCGAGATAAGTGTATAAATTTCACCATGTCCTGTCTGTGCATCTTTTACCAAGAAATATTTTTGTTTTATAAGCTTTTAAGTTGGACGAGCAACTCCACCACCACCTTACTTGAGTAACTTCTAGCAGAGGACCGTTGCACACATGTTCTCAGCTTTCTTTGAAGTGAAGGATGATGGCATTTTAGAAACAAAGGTTCCTGTGAAAGAACAGATTTAGAGTTGATGGTCTCCTAGCATGACACCAGGCTTGAGACTGTTTTCTTTCTTTGGAAGAGCTCTGTGTTCTTCTCTTTTTTTTCTGACTCCCTTTCCTCCCCTCTACCCCTCTAAATGAGCTAGTATTAATGAAATCATTTTATCCGAAGCCACCTGTAGGTGCTAATAATGTTGATGTTATTATATACATGTACCTGTTGAACATGAATTCTAAGGTAGAACCTGTTGATGGTGCATGACATTTTCTGTTGTTCATCTTATTTGCATGCTTCTAAAATGTTTTTTAGTGCTGTTGTTTGCATGCTTTTGAGTTTTTCAGTTTCTGCCCCGTGCTATATACCCCAAGAGTTTTGGGGTGGCTATTTTGCATTTCTTTTCTAAATTTATTTTCCATGTTCATTTTGTTTGCTCCTTCCAGTACCTGCAGATGAAATGGCCACTGCTTGATGTCCAGGCGGGGACCCTCCAGAGCAGACAAGCCCTCAAGGATGCCCGCTCTCCGTCGCCAGCCCACATCGTTGTAAGTGACCTTACAGAGTCAATCGCTCCTTTTATTGGGGGGCAGATGAAGAAAATGTTCTTTGGTTGACAACGGTCCTTGTTTTTCAGTTTTTCTTTCTTTAAAAAACTATTTTGTTTGGCATATTTGGGTATGGTTTATATCTAGAAGGTACTTGTTTTCTCCTATCGGACTTTAGCGATTATTACCTACCTGGAAAATTTCTCACCACCCTTTTCTCCTAGTATTAGGTAGAATCTAGCTTTGTGGGCTCCATTTAATAGGGCACAATCACCATGGTGTGGGGAAGACAGGACGTGGTATCGAGACAATTAAAAAAAATACAGCACCCAGAGTCTTTCCCGACAGAGTCATTTAGGGGGAGGTAAGTTACATTGGAGGGCATTAGAAAACTCCAAAGGGGAGCCCTGGAGTCTGGAGACTTTCCAAGCTCCCTGAGGGCACCCCCCCCCCCCCCGCCCGATTTATCTTAATTGTTGGAAAGGAACATTCTGTGCTCATATCAGAGCAGTTTCTTCTGGGCTGATTGATTGATCCAAGAAATGGACTTAGAAAGGCTTAAAATAAATTTAATCTGTACCTCCATGGCTTTGAAAGTGGGGGGTTTAATACAGGAACCATTTGTTTGTGGTACTAAGACTACAACATAACGTGTGTCTTCATATATTTTTAATACACTTTCTAAGGATTTTGTAGGCTCTGAAAGTGGAATTTATAAATTAACCTCTTGAGAAGAGAGCTCAGCCTTATTAGAATATTCTCTATATATTTATATGAGCTGGACTTTATACTTTTGAAATAATTAATGGAAGACATTTTTATAACAAATCCATGACAGGTAGAATTATGCAAAGCATGAAACAATTCATGTATTTTTTATTTAAGTATCACAGAATGTTACCCATTAATTTATTTTGCCTCTGTGTTACTTGTAATTTCTAAAAATGGCAAAATAGTTTTCCTAAGTAGAAAAATCTCAAGATACATTGTGTCAAAATTCAGGCTAACTGCCTCCTCACTTTGTAGCTTGCTATTATTGCATATATATTAATGGATTATTCCTCTCTTATAGGAATATTAAATATATGTATGAGTGTGTATTTATCAATTTCTGCAAAGCCACATCTTGAGTCATTGTGAAAATGTCTTATGAATTTTTGTTATAAATGAGGCATGTAGAAAGAAGGTTGATATTTCCTTCCTCCAACTCTGCAATAAAATGGATGCTCATAATTACACATGCGTTTATAATGCCAAGATTTCAGGGCTGGAAGTGACCTTAGATCAGCTAGGCCCAACCTGCTCTCAGAAAAGGAAACAGGCCCAGAGATGCCTTAAGTGAATTGCCCAATGTCACACACTGTGTTAGTGGCCAGAGCGAGGACCGGACCCGGTTCTCTGCTCCCTTTCCGGGGCCTCGTGGAACCTTCTCCCCTAAGGAAGAAGAGGAAACGTCCCTTGGCTGGTTCCGTGTAGCCAGCTCTGACGCTGTCTCCATCAGGACAGTGTCGTAGGTGTGAAGAAGTCATCGGCTCAGGGTTCTTTTCTCCTAGAAGAGCGAACGCCAGTTAAAAAAGTATTTTAATGATACTCTACGATGTTTAAAAAGTTAGGGTGGTTACAGAGTCCTCGAGGATAAAATGAGGAAGCCTGTCCATTTCACTGTTCCTGCTTCCCTGAATTTCACACTGTGCGTCTAGGCTTTGAAATTTATTTCTCTGCTTTTAGAAATGCTAGGTAGGATTCATATATATATATATAATATATATATAATATATATATATTTATGTGCAGAGAAAGGTTGTTATCTTTAAAATCTCTCTGAGGCTTTTTCTCTCTGAGTGTGGAGAGAAGTTGCAATTCCTAGAAGTGGTTCAGAATGGACACAGCCTCTCGTGGGTGTGGCATGGAGGTTCAAGGGGCCATGCTGGTGGGCATTACAGTCCCCATGCGGGGGTGAGGATTTACCCATTGGGAGATAGGTAGGTGATTGCCTCCCTTCTCTCAAACCCCCCACCCCTCAAATCCTATAAGGATGGTTGCCATAACTTAGGCTTTAAAGATGTTATTTTCACGTGTAGAATTAACAGTCTGAGAGTTGGTAAAACATTTTTTTCAGAGCCGATGTGGATTTTGGCGAGAGATACAGTGAGGAGACTTTGGTTCCATTTTCCTCTGCTGTTTATTACAAGTGATGTTTACCATAGCAACCACTTTAGAGCACACACCACCCTTTAGATGGAGACCCTTGTCCGAAGGAGCCACAGTTGGCAACTGTAATACAATCTGTGCTTTCTGGTCTGTGTCTGGGGACCTGGGGTAGGGCCATTGCATAGAGGTTATGAATTGGTGGTGGAGGGCGGGCTCTGGGAGTTGGAAAGAGGAGAAAAGCCATAGCTCGGACAAAAGGAAACCAAATTTGTGAAATACTTACAGCTTGTGGCAGCTGACTAGTGTCTTTGGTTGTGTGAGTCAGCCCTGTAATCATACATTTCTGCAATCTTCACCTGACACTAGGGGTGAGGAGGGGAGCATTGCATGTTGTGGGGGTGTTAGTCGAGGGAGTGAGGTGGAAGAAAGGCGGCAGGAGGGTGTTAACCACATAGAGTTTTGGGGATTGAGGAGTCGTACACGTTGGGCCTACAAATTTATGTGTACCCGGTCACTGGACATAGGGCAGTGTGCTGACCAGAACTGGCTTGGCAGGTGCAGCGTGTCTGCATTGTGGCCGAAGTGTCGTTTGGCTCAGCATTGGCCGGAAGAGTCTGGTTCATGTTCAGATTCACCGACAAGTGGCTAACTTTTCTCCAGACACTGAGCTCTTCCTCATATTTTATGTTTCATTCTTTTAAACAAAATGTTGTCACATCACAGTGTTTCATCAGACATGTTTCAAAATAATTGTCTAACGATTGCTTCCTAATTTCTCCGAAATTTGGATTTATTGTGACTTCTGGACCAAGCTGTTTCATAATAATTTCTAATGTTTTCTTTTGAAAATGAAGAAGTGTTCAGTGTTTGATTATTAGAGACTGTAACAGGTTGCTAAGAAAATAACTTTTCCCCGGTTCCCATTTAGGGCTGAATTTTCATATGGGAATTGAAAGCATTTTGTCTGAATATTTTAATCTGATTGGATTTTATTTTCATGTGGTACACGGGATTATCACATTATAGAAAATTAATGTGCAGAATAAATGTTCTTAATAACTGGAGTTTAATTGATTGAATTGTATTTAAATCAAGAAGCGAGCCCCGCATATTTCAGTTTCTGTAACTGATACAGGATCTTGTTTATTATAACCCACTGGCTCCTGATCCGTGTTTTCAAGAAACAGGAAATTATTCTCCGAGGGTGATTTCTTGATTTTTTTTTTTTTTTGGCTGGCCCTAAAATAGGAATTTACACAACAGATTCATCTCTCATTCCCTCGCCTCCACCTCCCCTCTCCCCCTGATTCTCTCCCCGCCACCCCTTCTCCCCTCAGAGACACTAGCCACAAGTTCCAGATTCTTCCTTACCTCCCCAACCCCTCCGGTGCATTTTCTTATTCACATAGGTAGCTCATATTTCTTTCTTCGTCGTGTTTTAAAATTTACATTTTTAATTCTTTGTTCTTCTTTTTCCTCTTCCGGAACGAGCGCCAAAGCCGCTGGCTGTGCTGAGCGCTTTTGCCCGAGTCTCGGCCCAGCGGCCTCCAGCGGCAGGGCTCAGGGTCTCTTACCCTCTGGACGTCACCCCCGGTATCTTTGCTGTACAAAGACTTTCATTTAACTCCCTTTGTACCCAGCAAAAAAAGATTCTGTACCAGAAATGGTGGTATTTTGGTATAATATGTACTTACAAAACGGCAAAAGGCTTCAGAAGTTTCTACCATTTTATCTTGGGGGTTTCCTTTTGAAGTGGATGTGGAGTTCCACCTTGGGGTACGTAGCTAGTGGTTCTCGGTCTCGGCTGTTTTGTTGTGTAATGAGCATCGAGATGTGGGATGAGAAAGCCGCCTGAGTCCCGAGGAGCAAAGCCCTCCAGACTGTGTGGTGTGCTTTTGTTGTTGTTATTGTTGTTGTTTAAATGCCAAAAGAGAGTGTAAAACTCTTAGGAAATATAGTGTGATGGGTAGAACATCACACGGGTCTCTGCTGTCTCTGTTGAGCATTTTCAAGTAAGCTCAGAGGCCATGGCAAACCTTTTGCTTTTTGCTTCTGAAGATTCAGGGGTATGTGTGTCGGGGGTGGGGACCTACACCTAGTTACTAACAAAAAACTACTCTGAAAGCATCCTCCTGGTTATTAAATGCACATGGATGTTTCGATGGGTTATTTGACTTGGGTTACATTCTGCCCTGTTTCGCCAGATACTTATTGGCATTTGGTGTGTGCTAGGAAGCTCTGTTGCTAGCTGAGGCCCAGCAAAACCACAGTAGCCCCTACCTGTGTGGGAGGCTTTGTGCCAGGCGCCATGAAGAGTACTGGGCTCATGAGCATATGTCCAGGGAGGTGAGATTTTGACTCAGAACTTGGTGAAGATTACAGGCTGGGACAGCCCCCTGGGGAACTGGCATTTAAAATAAGATTTGAAAGCTCGATTGGAGTTGGCTAGGTGCAGGTATGAGAGAAGGGGTGGGAAATGGCAGAACATTCCAGGCAGAAGGAAAAACATGTACAAAGGTCCTAAAGGGGGGTGGAGGGAGCTTGGGTTCTCGTGAGAGAAGCCGAAAGCGAACTATGATGGCAGCAGGTCCTGAGAGCACAGGGAGAGTGGCCCGGGGAAGACATGGTGAGGCTTCGGTGTTTAATCCTAACCATCGTGGGGAATCTTTGAGGGATTTGGCTTGTTTCGGGCTGTTGGCAGTGGGGATGGTGAAGGTGGACAGATTTGGAGGGGGCGTCAACAGAACTTGCTGATGGATTGATTGTTGGTATTGAGGGAGAAAGGGGCACTTAAAGGTAGGTGAATGGAGGTCGCCAGTCACTAAACGGGGAACATTGAAGGGGAGCAGGTTTTGGGTGGAAGGGTTGTCTTTTTATATTTTAAAAATTTTTGTTCATTCCAGCTTCATTGATAATTGACATGTAACATTGTATAAGTTTAAGGTATACAATGCATTGCTTTGATACATACATTTATTTAAAATGATTACCCCTGTAATGTTAGCTAACATTCTCTATCCCCCATCAGGATACATAGTTACCGTTTATTTTTTTGTGTGGAGAACATTTAAGATCTACTTTCTTAGCAAGTTTCAAGTGTATAATTCAGTATTGTAAATTATAGTCACGGTGCTGTACATTGGATCTCCAGAACTTATTCATTCTATAACGGGAAGTTTGTACCCTTTAACTGACCTCGCCCTGTTTTTCCTAACTCCTAGCTCCTGCTAACCACCATTCTTCCTGTTTCTCTGAGTTCAGCTTTTTAGATTCCACATATAAGTAATATCATACGGCATTTGTCTTTCTCTTAGTATAATGCCTTCAAGGTCTACTCATGTCATAAATGGCAGGATTTCTCCCGGCTGAATAATGTTCCGTTGTTTTTAAATACGCATTACACGTTTGTATTCATTTGTCTGCCGATGGTCACTTACGTTGTTTCTGTCTTGACTGTTGTGATTGGTGCTGCAGTGAACATGGGAGTGCAGATAGCTCTTTGAGATCCTGTTTCCATTTCTTTACATACATTCCCAGAAGAAGGTTTGCTGGGTCATATGGTATTTCTTTTTTAAATTATTCCAAGAACCTCCAAACTGTTTCCCACAGTGGCTGCACCAGTTTATATTCCCACCCACAGTGCATAGGTTCCTTGTCCTCCACATCCTCGCCAACACTTGCTATCTCTTGTCTTTTGATGATAGCCCGTCTAACAGATGTGAGGTATTAATCCATTGTGGTTTTGATTTGCATTTCCCTGATGGTTAGTGACGTGAGCTCCTTTTCATGTACCTGTTGCTACATCGTGTACTTTCTTCCCAAATAGGTCCGTTCAGTTTAAGAGCTGTCTGTTTACAGAGATTAAAATACTAGGTTTCATGAGCCCCCAGAGCAATGTGGCAGTAAGAAAGAGGAATGATCCAGACTTTTAATTGGCTCCTTAGGAGTCATGCTGATTATCTGTTAAATTTCCATTTATTTAGAACGTATTTAGGGAAAGGTAGAGAATTCTTTCTTTCTTTTCCCAGAATTCAGGTAAGGAGTTTTAATTGGTCTTTCTCTTGGTCTTATATTCTCTGTTGATTCGATCATCGATTCACATCCGTTGATCCCACAAATATGTAGTGATTCATTACCATGAGGGAAAAATTATTCTAGACGTTGAGAGAAAGTGGAGTCAGTGATGAATGAGAATAACCGTAATAGCAAATAAGCTTGTAATGCTTCCTGTGTGCCAGGCATTGTTCTAGGTGTTTTATTGTCCCTGCTTTACCGAGGGAGAACTCCACACTGGGCGGTTAAGTATTTGCCCGATTGTGGGAGTCAGGATGTGACAGAAGGCAGCCTGGCCCCGGAGCGTGCCAGCTCCCTAACCCCTCCTGTGCCAGAGGTGACCGAGAGAGAAACAAGTGGACGGGCACCTTGAGGCGTGCTGAGTGCTGCCGGGGGAGGAGTCACACACAGGGACAGTGCGGGTATGCCTCGGGGAGACCCACCAGCTCCCCTGGAGTGTGCCGTGTGAGGTCACCCAGGGATTTGGTTTCCCGGTGTGGCTATGCAGAGGACTCCCCGACACAAGGGGAAGGAAGGGCATTCTCTCACGGGGCCTGTGAACTTCGGCGGACGTGACCATGTGAACCTGTGCTGGTTTCCTAAAAGCTCTTCTCTGTGCTCTGCCTCTGCCACATACACACTCCCCTTCGTGGTTTGTTTCTGTCGTTTTCATGTAGCTATGACTCAACCAGACTTTCTTGAATACTTGGCATGTATTTCCTAGCAGCGACTGAGTCAGAATATTCCCATTTCACAGACAGAACTGTGTCAAGGGCGTATATTTTGTCTAAGACTATAAAGCAAGCCTGTGAGCACTGCAAAAATATTATTTTCATGTGAGAGCTATGAGCATTCCATACGGAGAACCAGTGATTAGGGTCAGGAGAGCTTCGAAGGGAGGAAGTGGAGTGAGCCCCACAGTGCACATCGGGCCTTAACGGTCTGAGATTTGCGTTTCTGGTGCGGCAGCCAACCACCGTGGCAACGGAAAACATTCTGCCAGAACGGCTTGTGCACGCCCGGTTCTGTCCCCTCCAGATGAGAGTCACGAAAAGTTTCACAACCTTAAAATCGCGTGTCGTGCCTCGCACTGCCACCCCTCGCTGTCTAGGCGTCCCTGGGGTCCGTACTCTTCTCGAATATAGAGATAGGCATTTGTCTCCTCGTGTTTTCTGTTTCCTTTCGGTTTCACGTGGACGCTCAGGAAACTCCTGCCTTTACGTTGCGATGAAATCCCTCTCTTTGACACACTCGCTGCTTGATCTGTGTTCTGCTGTTCAGTTCTGCTCCTGCTTCCCATTACCCCTCTCGAAAATTCGAAGGCAGCGCTTGTACATCCTCCCCTCATTGCCAGATCTTCTCTTCAAAATTATCCCCAGTTTTAATTCACATCTTCAGTGACTGAGCTGAAACTGTGTAAGGATGGGAATTGCTAATTTTTGATGGAAAATCCTACCTCTGCAGTACGTCAGATTAATTTTTAAATGTCGTTTTCCTCATTCGTAAAATTTCTAAATTTCTGTTCATTGGAGACAATTTGGAAACTTGCCCAGTATTTCGCCACTCAGATTACATGATAAATAATTTGGTATATTTGGTATATTTCCTTCTAGACGGTTTCTTCTAGTGTATTCATATTTGTTTGTTTCGAACATATTTGAGCTTATAGTGGTGCTCGGTATTTCCAGTCTTATGTTGATTTAAAATGAAAATTGATGTGGTAAATAAGCATTTGCTTCCTCCCATGTCATTAGAATTCTTAAGGACTTTTTGACCACGTCATGGCCTGCAGTATAATTGTGCCCCGATTCGCTTCGTTAACGCCATACTGTTGGCCCTTTAGAGTATCCCCTTTTGTTTCTACCGTTGTAAATAATTCTGTGATGAACATCTTTATATGTAACTCTTAATGTGTGCTCCCTCACCCCCATTACTTTCTTAGGTTAGATTCCTGGGAAGAAAAGTAAAAGAGGACAGAATTACAAAAAAAAAAAAATCCCTATACATAGCTGTAGATTATTTTCCTGAAAGGTCCCCATTTTTATAATTACCAGCAGTGCGTGAGAGTTAGACGTACCGTGATCAGAATGTCTCTGGGGAATTGAACAAGAGCAGAAGTTCAGGCTTCCCCAGAAAGACTGTGTCCTTCGTCCGCCCTGCCCCACAAAGGAGCCGGGACCATCCTGTCATCCAGGTCAAGGTCCCCGAGGCTGTTCGCCTTCAGAACAGGCAAACAAAAGGATTGCTGCTTAAATGATTAGTAGCTCTTAAAGCCAGCCGATGTTATTGTGATTTTATAGAACTATGTGTATTTTTAGATCGCTCGCAGCATAACTCCCTTAGAAACACCCTGTTAAGCCTCTTTAATATATACAGCAAATTTAGGGTGATTCAGGGCGATTTTATAATCTCAAATAATTGTAGAGTTTTGTTTTGTTTTTTTAAAGTGTAAATATGTGTTCTTTTAATGGCATATTACTGGGCAGAGATATTATTTATTTGATGCTGTGTGTGACCTTGGTCAGGAATATGACTCCGGACTATGTTTTTGGGGAAACATACTCACTTTTCAAAGATGCCGTTTGTCGCTGTGTTTAAGAACGGCCTGCGGTGAGGTGTAGGGAAGGTGGGCAGCCTCCAGCCGGCCTCGACCACTTCTCAGTGCTGTGTCTCTTGCTGGTGGAAAAGGGGCAGCTCTGGGCTAGCATTCCCTGACGCTCGTCTCGCCAAGCGTTAGCAGGCTACGGGAAAAACGGTTCCTTCCGAAAACAGATTTAGGGAAGCACTGGGTCGTGCAGTAAGCTTCTCTAGGGCGGGGTCTTCATTCCTCCTGGTACTTTGAACCTGTATAAGGGGGAGTTTTTGAAGCTTGCTTGACCACAACACTCTCTGTAGCCCCTTCAGGGACAAGATAGGACCGTACTTTGGAAAATCGCCTTAGTTCAGCACCTGCACTCTCTACTGAGCGTGGGAGCTTGTGTTATTTACATGAACATGGATCTACTTAGAGCTCACTTTATGGTTTGGCCCGTGTTTATTTTTCCAGTAAATAAAACAAAAGTGCTCATTTTGGACCCACCCTGCCCGGCCGTTGTTTCTCGTCTTGCGCATGAGCTCTGTTTGGGGCTTGGCTCTCCAACCAGACTGTAAGTTTCCTGAAGCCAAGGAGCTTCGTCATTTATTTATTTATTTTTGCATGTGTCATTCTCCCCACCTACTCTGATGCTTTGTTACTTACGCAGAAAACCAATTTCTGGTGAGGGACTGGCGTAGATTTAATCCGGAACGAGTATGACCTCCTCGTTACCGTAGCGTGTTCGGAATCACCCTGGCGGGCACAAGAGCATGTCCACGTGTCCGCCTTCTACGTGACACGGCGGTGCGCTTTGAAGAAACGTAATGTGGGGTTATGACATTGCGCGAGGTCTGCCGGGAACTCGATGATCCGCCCTTACACATTCCAGCTCGAAGAGGAGCATGTCCAGCCCCCGCAGCAGCGTTCATGCGGGACGCGGCTCGCGCAGACGCTCCAGGAGGTCAGGCTCAGAGGGGTCTGTTGCTCGCCAATCTCGATTTAAGCAGGCTGTTCCGTAGGAATCCTGGGACGGGTCGGCGGAACTTTTTTTTTTTTTTTTTGAATGGCCAACTGGGAAATCTAGCACTTGAGTATTTATTATGGGAAATGGGTGCATTTCAACAGTGAATGGTGTAGGGTGTGTGAAGTGGTTTCTTGGTCGGCTTGCTAATGGCTCGCAGGTCAGATGTTCAGCTCCTTTAATAAATTAATATGGAGGGACAAAACACCTGGGGTTCCGAGTTGTCCCTTGTAGTTTACTGGGACCTGAGGAGGGGCTGCCTGGAGTGGTCCGGCTAGGAAAGGTCACTGTTCTGTCCTTTTTGCATATAAGGATATGAAAATACGGTGAGTTCGCTGAGTTGTCCAGGATTCCACGGGGAGGAATGTTATGTTCAAACAGCGAATCAGGTCCTTGCTTCAGCCCCACGTTTTCCCCTGAATGCTGGATTCAGCTGCCTTTTGGAACCGAGTAGGCATGAGAAAGTTAGCAAGGCATGTCCAGGTTCAGACTCTTTATTTCTTCCCCCTCCTCGCCACGAAACCCGTCTTTCCAGGTGTTCAGCATCACAGTAAAGGACATTTACCAGTGACATAGGCAACAAACCTTGGGGTTCATCTTTGATTTCTCTCTTTTTCTCTCACACCCTACATTCAGGCTGTCAGCCTATCCCGTGGGCTCACGTTCCTTTCGCATATCGAAACGGCTCCACCTTGCAAGTATTGGAAATTTGACCACTTTTCACCACTTGCGTCATTTCCGCTCGGGTCCAGTCTACCCCCATCTCTCACTTAGATGTCGCCCGAGTGTCTGTCTGCATTGGTCTTCCCACCTTCTCTTCCGTGGTCCCTACAGTTTATTCCCGCATGTGAAATGGCCTTTTAAATCCTTAGATCATATCACATCCTGCTACTGAAAATCGGGAGGATAGATTTTGTCTTTTGAAAGAGATCCAGAGCAGCTGTGAACAGGCACTTGGCCCTATCACCTCATTGAAAGGTGGGACTTTGAAATTCAAGGGCTCAGAACGAAGAGCATAAAGGTCAATTGGGCCCAGACACTAGCCACACAGTTTCGTGTTGGCTGGAGGAGACGGGGCCAGGGAGCAACAGGGGAACATGTAGGCTGAGTGGGCCCCCGTTCATCAATCCTTTGCTAGGCATCAGGCTGTGGCACATGTCCTGGTCATACCCCCAGTGGGACCCAGATGCCTCCTGACTGTATTGAATCCGAGCCCTGCCCTTCCCCGAAAGCGGCCGTCTGTCCAGCCATAGCTTGTCTGCAATGAGAAGCTCGTGAAGAACTCTGAACAGTGTGATGCAATCTGTTTTCCAGCCAGAGCCTGCACAGCGGGTGGATCCGGGCAGTGATTAACTGCATCGCTCAGGCTGCCTAATAGGCTTGAGTGAGATGCGGTCACCATGTGTCCAAGTGTGATGGGGCAAAGGCCTCTTGTTCTTCCCACTCCACGGGCACAATCTGTCTTTTTCTCTCACAAGGACATTGTCTATAATGCTCAGGTGCTGCGGTGAAGAAAGTGTGTAAAAAGGCTGAAGAAAGAGGCAAAGCAAGCCCACACCACAAGGTTTAGGACTGGGCCCATCCCATGACCCTCAGAGACCACATCAGAGGGGAAGGAGGATCCATTACCATGCCCTGTCTTTGGACCCCCACCTCTGACTCTTGCCCTTTCTAATTCTCCTGAGTTCAGGTCTGACTCAATGACACACATAAGAGTCTAAGAAAAGTTTTTGTTTTTTTTTTTTCCAAGCCCAGCCCTTTCATACTCAAGAAGCCAACCTTGGTGGGTGGAGGTAGGACATAAAATCTAATAAAGTGTCTCAGTAACAGAAGGGGAGCAAGGCTGGGCAGAAGGGCTCCTGGGTAAACCTTTGGGATGATTCAGTTGAACCTTAGGAAAACATATTTTTTTGGAAAGTGGTAGCAGCCCCCTTTAGCCAAAGCCCATAAATGAAGGAATGTCTGAATCCTAGAATTGCACCGACTAAGGCAAGACATTGTCAAAGATCGAATTAGTAAGTTTGGCTGGTAAAAAACATTTCCATTTTTAGAATATAGCCTAGCACCTTTCCTCCGTTTCTCCTCAAGCCCTTCCCACGCCTCTTTCACAAGCTCTTGATTAGTATCTTTATTATGCTTTCTTCTTGAATTATCAAGTTGTTTTCAGGCATTGATACATCTACGTGCAACCTTCCAATGTAAGAAACCAAATATTAAAAATGGAATAGGGCTCTGAAGGTGACTTTTATCTCTACACCATTTTTTTTTTTTTCCTGTTACCAGCATCCTCCCCCACCCCCTAACTATGGGAAACTACCTTCGCCCTATTCTCCTGGTCCTGGGAGACATGTAATTGGGCAAGGGGCAGGCATGTGATTTAAGTAAAGATACTTACTCATCTTCACTAGGCAGAGAAGGTCTCAATCTATGGCTCTTTGCAACTGCCCTTATATAGCATTAGCATGCACATGGGCGCACGACTCCGTGGAGGTGCCCGTTTGCCAAAGGTAAAGATATACGTAGGAGGAGTGACCAGATGATGCTACTTAATTCTGTGTAGCCAGCTCCGTTTCTGCACTGTCCCATTAGGAAGCCAACTAGTCTGAGGTGGTTTTGCATCACTTAAACCAAAGGAGTTCTAACTAGCACTGTTTTCCCAGCTTATAATTTTAAAAAAAGTTATTCTTTTGACTTTTTGCATTCTTTTGAATTAAAAATGCTAGAACATGAACTGACTCTTCTGCTACTGTGTTACTAGGTACCGGTGCGAACAGAACACACCTGCCTTTACAGATGGGTTGATCTGTGCTAATGCCAGGGTTCCTTTCAGAGGGAGACAAAGCGTGCATGGTTTTCTCCTACAATTTCTCGAGAGGTTTGTAAGAAAAAAAAACAAGCAGTTTCCATGGTTTCTTCCTGTGGTCATGGGGAATTTTGAAAATGAACTTTAGGTATTTTCATGAAATTCCCGTTTTCATATTTTTAGTTTCTCTGAGTTTTCTGACTGCTACTTAACATACTCATATTTGCCCTAAAGCTCTCTAAAATCTGTTCCTTGGGACTGTTAAGAGATAACCAATTAATTAATGGTATCAAGTATTGCCCTTTTGGTTGAAAAAATGTAATAACCCACACAAATAAGGAGGTACCACTGCAACTTTAGTGGTCTCTACTTATTAATACTTATATTATTTTAGGGACACTACTTTTTATTACTGTCAATTGATGGCAAAATTCAGTTGTTTATTTCTGTTTGATTTATTGATTATTACAATTTTACTATCTGATGAAGTTTGTATCCATTTTATGTTAAAACACATATAAACCATGGAAAGATCCTGCCACTCCAAAAGACTAAAACTGTTGCCCCAAGAACTTTGAGCAGAGTGCAGTGTTTGTACCTAGACTGTAGCCTGGCTGGATCATTCTGTTGAGAGATTCTGAGACCTTATATGCCAGGGCTCCAAAGGAAAGAATGCACTGATGGATTAATATCAGCCAAGGGTAAAGGAAGATAGAGCAAGGGACAATAGAGGCGTCGATCATACAACAGAAGCTGACGAGGTGTTCCATCGCCAAAAAGGATTTATTCAGGAAAAAGGTTTGCAATCCAGATCATGCAGCTGTGGCGGGCCACGTGTTGGTTTCTGCTGGACAAAGATGGAGGAAGGACTTTATGGAGAGGAGAGGAAGTTACGGGGAGGGGTTGTTATAACCATAGAGCTCTGTGAAAGCATAGAGTTCTCCCTGTGGGGCTCTTGCGATGACATATATAGGGTGTGAGAGCTCCTCCTAGAGGCCCTCCTGATTCCTATCTAGGTTAAGGTCTCTGTCATAAATCTTAACTGATGCGTCACAGCTGTCATTTCTGCTTTAGGCATTCGACTTTTGGGGAAAGTGTCCGATATTGAGGACCCCCTGGCCCAACTGGATCTATCAGAGCCCAATCAAATATCCATTAAGATGTCATGGTGAACAAGATTTTCACTGAGGTACCATTTAAAAAATCTTGTTCCAAATTAAGTAATGAGAAAGAGGAAAACTTTTCACCAGAACCAGGAAGGAGACTGTGCCCAGGAAAATGCACGTGGGCCAGGACCAGGGCTGTGGCTTTGCTGTCTTGATGTATTCCACTTAGGCACCCGCGGCCAGGATGTCTCCTTGTTCTCCACGATCCATAGGTCTTGCAGGACCAAGCATGACATGCAGATGCAACCCACTTTTTGTGCATCATACCTGTGATGGTCCGCGGTGGACGCGGTCATGTTTCTGATGGTTACTGAAAAATAGAGTTCAGGAGAGCGATCTTCATATTTCCTTCCTCTCACTCTACAATTTAAAGTTGCATGGTAAACCCAGATGTATCCAGAGATGGCGATAACTTTAATGTTATATCTAAACATTTCATTGAGAACATTTAGGCTTTCCCCCCCCCCCTTCCTTTTTTTTTAAATGAACCAAACACCTTAGTTATCCAGTTTGTTTTTTGGTACGTATCTGTGATGACTCTTGTCCTAATTTATTTTCCGTGCTGTGAGTCCAGGCCCGATGTGAGACACAGGCACAGCTCATGCCAACAACCTCATGGTTAAGTTTTAGAACATGATTTGAAAAAATACAACCCATCGAGAGGCAGTAGGACATATGGTAAGCTAGTGCGTGTTTGGACATCTGTGTGGAATAAGTGAGTGGGCAGAGAGAGTGTTTGTCAAGGAGAGGGAGGGCGGGGCCATTGGCTCAGGGAAGTGGGCTGGGGTTGCAGGGGTGGCCAGCGCCACATACAGAGGCCAGCAGGGTTGGGTTTGGCCAAGTGTTCCGGTGTCTGGATGCCTATGTGAATTTCCTCCAAAGGTTTTCAGTTGGCAATGTGGAATCAGCGGGGTTTGCAGCCAAGGGTGGGGATTACTGGGATCCTGTTAGGTGTAGGGGTGTGATACCAGACGCTAGAACAGAAGCCAAGGGAAAGGGGCTTGGAGGACTTTCTGTCATGCGCTGCCCTGGAGCCTCAGTTCCAACAGGACTGAAATCACAGACCAGAGCCTTGTTCCCTCGTGCTAGCTCACCTACTCCTGATTTCCTTTTAAGCGCCAACTTCGTCTTGAGCTTGGCGTATGGAAAGAGAGCTCTCGAGTTCTCCTGGTGTAAAGCCCTCGTTAACGTTAGTTAAGAAATGGATGCCCTGAGAAGTGGAGAGACGAGCTCAAGATCATGATGGGACCAGAGGTTTACTGAGCACCTACTAGTTCCAGTAACTACCGTTCCGCCAGTTTACGAATTCTACTAATTTATTGTTCTAAGTCATTTACATGATGGTCACATTTAATTCTCACAAACCCTTATGAGTTAGCTGTTGTTCTTGTTTCCCTTTATAGATGAGGAAACTGGGGCTTAGCAGAGGGCAGTGGTGTGGCCGAGTTCACACAGGTGGTAAGTGACAGGCTGGAGTTCGGACACAGGGAGCGTGACTGCATCAGCACTTTCTCTAGCTGTTATATTGGTTTCATCTGGAGCAAGAACACAGAGTGGGGCAGCTTTCCAGACACAAGCCGGGCTGGTGCTGGTCGGGCTCCGCCAGGGCGCGGGGAGCCCGTGGTGCCTTTGTGATGCCGTTAGTTCCTATTGAGGAAAGAGGCTCGGTGGTTTCCCAGGGGGAAAAGGCGTGAACTCATGGCAGAAGAAAGGAGTTTGCATGAGGATGAGCCTCCGTTCATCTCAGATTGTCCCCCCTTCACACGATGTGGGTGCGTGTCTGCAAACTTGAGGGGAGATTGCAAATCTTTTTGGTAAGTCGCATTGGTTGGAAAGCTTTTGTGAATATTTTTCTCAGATCACCAGCCATTTGGAGCTAGACACATTCATTCTCTATCTTTTGTGTAAATTTGGAGTTTTTTAAGTGTCGGCAGTTCTAAAACAGAAAATAGTATAAGGTACAAAGGATAATATAACAAACACACTCAGGTACCTGTCACCTAAAATAACAATTATTAGTTTTCTCTCTTGTGTTTCAAAGAACAAAACCAAATCTATGTTTTCCTCCTTACCTTAGTCCATTCACTGCCTTCCCTTGAGAGAGAACTACCATTAAAATTTGCCATTTCCCCAGTCCAGGTTTTTACACTTTTCTATACAGATATATGGATCTACAATGTATTACAATTAATGTCAGTGGTTTTTAAATTTTAGCTAAGCGGTTTCATATTTCATAATCTATATTTCATAACATTCTTGCCTTTCTTATTCAACATTGCATTTGAATTTTATCCGTGTCGTACATTGACATCTAATTTAACCATTTTAACTGCTATATACTCTTCCATTCTGGCTATTACCATAGTTTTCCTATTTCTGTATAGATAGTTATTTGGGTTGCTTATGGTTTTCTAAGATTACATATAGTGCTACAGTAACCATCCTTGGCTCACATAGGCATGTCTGTAAGCATCTAGGCGTTTTTCTGGGCAACTGTCTAGAGGAATTGGTAGGAAGTAAGTTGCTGGTTTTCAACTCTAAGTCACAAGGTGTCATCAAGCTCTCCAGAATGATTGAGTCATTGAGTACGTGCATCACAAGTGCATGAAACTTTCTTCTCAATCTCACCAACACTTTATCTTGTCAGACTTTATGTTTTTTGCCAGTCTGATGAGTGTGCAGTGACATTGCATCATGTTTTAATTTGCATTTTTTTGATTCCTGAGGTTGACAATCTTGTCATTTGTTTCTTGTCTCCTCTGTGGCTTGTGGTTTAATCTTCTGCTCATTTTAAAGAATCAGGTAGTTTTTCCTTATTGATTTGTAGGATCTCCTTATATAAGCTGGAGATTTGGTTAAGTGTATAAATGCTTTCTCCCAGCCTGTGATGTTTTAAAACTTTGAGTTTTTAAATAACGAAATTGTAAGTTTTAATGCCTCAAAGTCATCAGTTTTTTCCTCTATGCTTTCATTTTGTATCTGCTTTAAGAAGCTCCAAATCCCACAAGCAGTTGGTCCAGGAACTGTGATTTTGATGGAGTGCTTGCTATCTAAAAGCCACATCTAAGGAAATTACTTCTTTTTGGTAGGAATCTAAGCCAGAGGATTGACTTTATTTAAATATGATTAAAACAACTCACTTGGAGCAAGATGCAGAAACTATGTCCTGGACCCATATCTGGGATATACGGAAGTGCAAGGCAAATAAATCACTTTGGCACATATTGTTGAGGTACTGGGTACCTGGCTCTGGGACAGAAGCTTTCTGTATGTTATCCCATCAATCTTCCCGATAGTCTCTCTTAAAGTAGGTGATTTTATCCCATTTTAAAGATAAGAAAACGTAAGCTTTAAAGAAGTTAATTTATGAGGCAAGTGGCAGAGCCAAGATTCAAAACCAGATTTTTCTGACCACAAAGCTAGTGTGCTTAACACTGCATCCACTGCCTTTTTGAAAGTTACTTGGAATTTGTTAGAGTTCCAACATCTTTATATGTTGTTTTCAATTTGACTCTAATTGAAAGGAAAGAGGGCTAAGAGTGGAGGATGGGAAGAAAAAGGGGCAGGACTTAAGATTTGATAATAGAAACTAAAAACCCATCGCTATGAGGGCAGTTCAAAAGAAAGAATTCCATGTTTCACATAACTGAAATGTTAAAAGCCCAAGTAATTGCATCATACAGGTCTGATGCTGAGTAATCGCCCTCTTCTGTGTCATTGGGGTATGTGGGGGGGGGGGCAAGAAGTCTGGGAAGCTGTTTTTGCCTAAGGAATTACATTCCAAGGGACTCTGAGGATTTAGGTAACCACAAAAGCCATTTATTTCGAGTACGCTGTGATTTCTACCACTTTGATCCCTAATCCATAGCATAATTAATAAATGAAATGTGCTGTAGTACGGGTTTTTTTACCAAGTGTACTTTTAAAATGGCTTTTGGTCTGACATGATTCATTTACCACTTGGAAAACCATCATCACTTCAGATGGGTAGGCCGGAGGAGGGCGCCTGGTGGGTCGTTGAGGGTTGGTCCCCGGGCCGTGGTCCCTGTGTTGGGCCAAACATCTCCCTGGCTCCTCATCCTCCGGGAAGTGTGAGGAAATAAGGAGGGCCGGACTGAAATGTGATCCGGGTCTAAATATGTCTGAAGACCACAGACCTCATAACCAATGAAGATCTTTATTTGTCTTGGCTCGTTTATATCAGTTGAGGAAAGCTGCTGTGAGTAGGTGATGATAATTAGAGTGGTTATTGATTGCCCGAACCGAAGAGCCAGACATCTGCCTTGGTTTTCTTTGCCCACCCGCCCTTTTATTTCACTCCCATCCTGCCAACAAATATTTAGTAATTGCCCATGAGGAGACAGGCTGGGAAGATACCAGTGGGCAGGAAAATATCCTTGCTTCATGGAGCTTCTGTACTGCTGAGGATGAGAGGGGAAGGGAAGAGTGGGGACCCAAACCAGTCAAGAAATAACATGAAAAAAAAAAAGATAATTAAATTACTAAATACAAAAAATCAAAAAATACCATTTTGACCACTTATGGGACAGATTTTACAAATATTACTTCAGTCCTTAAAACCATTTGGAAACTAGGCATCAGTCTAGTATTAGTCTATTATTCCCATTTTGCAGATGAAGAAACTAAAGCGGAGAGAGAGGAAGCGGCTTCTTCGTGGCTGGAACGTCAGACCTTTGCACTCTTGGCTCTATTCGTGGCCAAGTTCTTATTCGCCGTGCCCTCCTGCAGGCTGGAAACGTGCAGGGCCATTTCAGATAGTAGTAGGAGCTGTGGAGAAGACAAAGCAGGGTGGCAGGAAGGGGAAGGACCTCGGCTGGGGGCTTTGCAGGGGGGGCGCTCAGGGAGGGCTCTCAGAGAAGACAGTGTTCAGGTGAAGGTCTGAAGGGTGGGAGGTGCCGGAGCTGTGCCCTCACCTAGTGGGGCGGATGGAAGCTTCTGGCAGGAAGGAGTTAACGCCTTGCAGGTGCCTTGTAGTGGTTCATTAGGACCTTAACACGGAGGTGGCTGTAAATGTTACAGTCTTACCTTTGGCCCTTAGGGATTCTGTCTTTCAACCTGGGCTCAGCAGTAACTGGTAACTGCCCAACAGGGCTTCCTTTTAGGACACTGGAGAGAATGGCCTGTTAGATTGAAATATGCCATAAAGGTGTCACCGTTTATTTCCGTGTCTGATGGCCTGAGCCTGGGGAGGCGGAGGGGGCTCTGAAAGGCTGTGAAGAGGCCCTCTGGAGCAGAGATGAATAGAGGCTGGGGATTCCTCCATTCTAAACAAAGGGTCGCAGTGGGCAGGTAGCCAAACCTCTATTTTTGGAGAGGGTGAGAGGGGAAAAACAGGTATAGATGGTTAGTTGGAAAATGTGGTTTTATACATTGCGAATCAAGGGCAATATGGACTTCCAACCGCTGGGACAGGCCCCAGCCCCATCTTTTTGCTTATTGGTTGGTTTCCTGGTGCAAAGAGGGGGCTGTGTCACCATACTGAACAATCCAGGGGACTGAGGGAGGTTGGATTGTCGTGGCTCTCAAGTTCTCAAGTATCCTGTTTTTTGTTAAAGTTCCAGGTTTTGGGTCTGGGACTGTGAGTGAGTGTGTGAGTGTGTGAGAGTGTGTGTGTGTGTGTGTGTGTGTGTGTGTGTGTGTGTGTGTGTTGTACCTTAATGCGGGGAGTGATGATGGGCTTGGGCCAGTGGGAAAAAGAGAGACCTCCAGGCACAGAGTGACAGGATTTGATAGGAAGCAGCAGGGGAGCTTTGCTGCCTTTATTCCGTCGTAAATCCTCGCACAATGCCACATGCTGTTGAATTCCATGGCTGCTACATAGGGTGTGATTTCGTTCATGCCCATTTTGCAAACAGGAAATGGGGCTCGCTGCTGTATATGCTTTTTGTGGAGTTAAAAGTGTCAGAAGCAGGGCCCCAAAGTAACACCAGTGCACCCCCCACGTCCAAAAAAGGTGGTGTCAGGGGCGGCGGTGGATGCTGGGAGGGCTAGGGAAGGAGGCTACGGAGAGAGCTCTGGGGCCCTAATTCCTACAGTTAGTCTAGTCTGGCAGCAGCATCGGGTGGGAGGAAAATGTTGATGTACTCTTTTTGGTTTTGAACCTGAAGTTTGGGTTTTCAGACGAATCTGGATTTTTTTAACGTTTCCTGAGCCCTGGAGTCTGGATGTTAGGGCACCATAGTATCCCCTCCTGTGTGCACGAATTTCAGCTGAATATTTTCAAGACTCCATAAACGCATGAGGCTTTCAAGACTGGGTGACTTGTTCAGGGGTCCCCCGCCCCTCACTTTTGGCAAAACCATGCAAACATTGGTATTCAAAAATATTTTGTTACTTTTCTTGGCAACACGTCCCAAGAAGGAATTGCAACACAGCCTCCGAGTTGAGGCAACTTTCTGGGGAAAAGGCGGGGGTGGGGAGGTTTAGAGTTTGAATCAAAAACAGACACCGAAGCTTTAATAAAATAAATGAAGCGGAGCCCTTGCAGCTCAGGGTGGACGGTATTGGTGTGGGTCAGGCAGCCTAGTAGAAATTGACAGGCTGAGAACTGGGACATAAACAAAAATGTCAGTCCCTGGGAGGCTTGTTCGCTGGACAATGTCTCAATTGTTTCCTTGGTTTTCAAGGCAGCAGGGGAGAGGGGAATATTAACTGTTTACTGCCCAAGGCTGGCTGCGAAATTGCTTTGAGAATGAAAAAAAGCCAGCAAATCACATTTTTATTTAGAAACTATTAAACATGTCAGTAAGTGATAGGAAAAGAGCAGATTGTTTTCTCCTTAATTACCTGCCATTCAACTCTTATATTCCTTGATATAAGTGTGTGTGTGTGTGTGTGTGTGTGTGTGTGTGTGTATGTGAAGGGGAGAGCAGTGTGTTTCTTTTTAAATGAGAATGTTAGCCTTTCATAGTGTCCGTTTTTAAAGATAGCTGCCCTGTGTGTTATCCGCCCCCAGTGGATATGGCAGTGGGGTTGGGGAAGGAAGTGTGATTTCTGATAACTTGACTTCTAGCTTTCGGCTAATATCCTGTTAGTGTTTGTTCCTTTTAAAAATGCCTCAGTGGAATAAAAATTAAGTGGTAGGAATTTTCCGAAACAAGATGGATTATATACCACCCACAAAAATACACCCAGTGATAAAGAAAAGGGGGGAAAAGTAACTATATCTTAGAGAGAGGACCGAGTACAAAGAAGGTCCAGAATTCTATTCACACTTGAATTTAGTCGATTAGAGAAACAAACAGCAAAGCCTGGTGTATCAGCCTTTATCTGGGCAAAGTTCAAAACTCAACTGGTAATTACGTCCTTAGAAGCTTTAAAAAGACTGTGTTGTTACAAAAGCAGAGACCGAGCTTACTTCTTTGGGACAGAATGCACTGGGTCGTTTGTTAGATAAACTTGTTTTAATAAATAGAGGTCAGGGGAGAGGTTCACGTTCTTGGAAGACATGGATTCTGACGCCCTGATAAGTGGAAGTGGTTGTCTCTCTCTCCCTTTTAACTTTTAAGCCAGAGGTTTGCAGCAGCTAAAGTCAGCTTTGGCTCCTGCTTCCTGTCAGACAGGAAATCCCTTCCTTAGCCAAAATTACAAGCTGTGGCAAAACTCCCCGGCCACACCGAAAAGAACATGTTTTTCCCAGAAGACTGTGTTTCTAGATGCGGAAGCATAAATTGGTATGCCGTGTGATCGTGGTGTGCCCAAAATACCTAGGGAAGGCTGTCCTGGGGAGGAGGGTGCGCCCCCAAGGAGGGGCTCTACCGGGAATGGCTCCCTTTTGCTGCCCTGGTTGGTGGGAGCGAGGGGCGGAGTGACTGCTGCTGGATGAACTTGAGTTTGGAGCGGCCCACGGGGAGCCCTGGCCTCTCTGAGCCGGATCAAAGTTTATGGTATCGGTGGTGTCTAGGCGAGACCTCACGTCGTTTATTTGGAGCCCTGAGGTCCTTAGCACGCTAGTCAAGTAAGCTCTCCTAGATGTCCTCCTGGACTCAGGAGGCCGTGGCAGTCCATTGCCAAGCTTTATGAGTATGTTCATCCCCCACCCCTTATGACGCAGGAGTCCAACCCCTCTCTCTCTCACTTCAGGTGAGTCAGGTTCTCAGCCTCGTGGCTCCTTGCAGGAGGCATGCCAGTGACTTTGGCGTTGCTGCCTGCTACGGCCTCCAGTTGCTAGAGAAAAGGGGGGGCTTGTGTTTTCTTGGTCATTTCTCAAAGAGCTCACGGATTACAGCCATTCCTTCTGCCCCACCCGGGGATGAGCGTGTGCTGAGGCCCAGTCTGTGGGGACCCGTTCATCCTTCTCCTGGGACGCTCGGGAGATTAACTGCTTTCCCTAGGTATTTCCTTAATTTAAGGGAAAGAAATAAAATAAACTCTGCCAATAAGAGGAATTAACCTCTGTGATGACTTATAAACCTCCAGTCTCCTGTTTCCCCCTTCTGTCTGGGTATTAATGAGTGTGTTTATCATTGTAGGCATTAACGAGTGTATTTGTAACAGCCGTCGTAGGCATTAATGTAAGAGTGTCCAGATCTCACGTTTCCAATGTTTGTAGCTGGACAAGACTTTGGAGGAACGAGAGGCTGTGTCACCTAGGAAATTTGCTCTTCCATCGCGATGAAAGGGCAGTGAATTAAGTGTCTGCTTTCTCTCCCTTTTTTCCCTTTGACGGTTATTGATTCTCCCCTGGAACCGTACGGTCCGCGTTCTGATCTTTTTCTCGACAAAGGGAATTCCCAGTTTGTGAGCTGGCGTGTGCACTAGCAGGTTAAGAGTTAATGCAGGCCCTACCTGCCCTCTCGAGAGCTCAGTATTTTCATTCTCTTTCTGCTCAAGAGCCAGAAGACGTTTCTGAAAGAAGTTCTTTGGTGACTTAGAAGTGAAGAGAGCTTTAGAAGCCTGACATGAAGAAATAAGAGGAAAGGGGCAAACGTTGTCGTTTTACATCTGTTTATTTTGTTGTTAACAAAGGGAAGGAGATTCCTCCTACTAAACTTTTGGTGGGAATGAGGGAGGGCGCGGAGAGCTGATGTTTAAACTTGCGCTATGGCTGAAAGAGTTCGGGCACTCGTCCGGTAGAAATGTCATCACTGTGGAAGAAATGCGTTCTGTGAAGGTAGCTGGTAGTGGGCCATCCGCTGAGTCCTTTCTTGCCTCCTTTAGAGCTACAGTCGAGTCGCCTTCGAGGCCCTCCTTAAGCTCCGTGTTCTTTGCCTGCCCTCTGCCCTCCCTTGCGCCACACCATCTTGAAGCTGGCTGCCTCGCTCCTAGACTGGACGCTCCTTACTGTCGGTTAGACTCAGCTTCTCTGTCTCTTCCCCTGTGCTCACAGAATACATCAATGTGAAGCCACAAGAAAATGGACCACATCACATTTCCCTAGGTATAACCCAGAAAGAATATAAGTTAACATTTTCCTGATGTGTAGGGGTTTCTTTTACTGCTTTTGGTCACATTTCTTTCTTGTGTGGTTCTTTTATGACCCTAGCACCTTTTTTCTTTTTCGGGGGGTTCGTTTTTGTTTTGCTCCTCTCTTTGAGGGGGGTTGTGGCAAGTGAGGGCATAGCAGATAATGGTTTAAGAGAAAGTTTAGTCTTTCTGGGTCAGGAAAAAAAAAAAAACCCAATTAAGAGCCCATTAGGTGTTTTAATAGTGATTAAGTTGTATAAGTTGGGGAAGGAGTTGACCCAAGACCTGGAGGTCAAGGCTTTGTGGCCTATTACAATTCTTCTAGAGTCTTCGGCCTGAGGGATACTCTGGGGTCTTAATAAGTAAGAGTTTCATTTTGAGCTCTTTACTACCAAAGACTGAATAATAAATTGGGTGTGATGCATTTGCTCTAAATCATAATTGTGAGAGGGAGGGAAGATGGGTGTGTGGATGTTTATAGATACACGTGCATGCATCAGGAACAATTCGTTGGGACTATGCATGCAATTTCTCATTTTACATCAGGGAAAACAATTCACTGAATGAACTCTGGACCCGGCAACTTTGAATTTCAGTTCTCTCTCCCCTACTTGACCCCAGTGCTCACAGATAGGACAGTGTTTTTGTTGTGAAGTTATATACTTCCTGTCATCTCTCTGGGGGTGGCCTTCCTAAGTCCAGCTTTGAGAAATAGGTCTAAGCTCACAGGACCCCTCCACTCCCCCCAATTGTCTACACGCCTTTTATCCTTGGGGTGGTAGTATTTGGAGATGTAAATTTGACCTTAGAGAGATGGCAGGCTAAGGCTCGTATTTACTAATCAACTTCCCCTTTGACAGTCGTTGGCTTTGAGGCCCCAAACCAAACCATGTGGCCGCTTTTATGTCTGGCCAAGAAACATACTCCTTGTTTCCTCCCAGTTTCTTAAACAATGAAGCAGTGACAGTTTACAGTGCTGTCTGTATTGGTGAATGGAGCGCGATGGCCCTGCTCCGGCTGGAGGGGAAGAGGAGGAGATGGGAGCCCGGGTGGACCAAGGAGGGAGCGCGAGCTCTGTGGGCGAAAGGGAACGACCCCGGATGTGCCGTTACTTCAGTTCTGTTGTCTGGAGCTGTCGAGTCGAATCCGCTACCTCCCGGCCCTCTTTTTCCCTCCTGACTTTGCTTCTCTTGAGACCCCTTGGTCAGCTGATTCTGAGCCTCCCTCAGGGAGCCAGAGGTCAGGGAAGGCAAAAGGGACTGAGAAAAGAGCAATGAAGGAGTTTTTATTCAGCAAACAGGGAAATGTACCAAGAGATTTGGTAAATATTAAGCCAAAGGGCCAAGCATGGGAAGATAAGACAGAGAAAGAGAGAATGAGAGACAGAGAGAGAGAGAGAGAGAGGGTGGGAGGGCGGGGAGAGAGAGAGATTGAGAGAGAGAGAGAGAGAGAGAGGGAGAGAGAGAGGGTGGGAGGGCGGGGAGAGAGAGAAAAAGAGAGAGAGAGAGCGAGCGAGCGAGCGCACACACACACGCTTGCCACAAGCATGTTATGTGTGTTTTGTGAGATGTGTGGATTATGGGGTTCCTGAAAGGCTGTGGGGCTCCTGAAGTAGACGTGTCTAGGGAACTCCTGGGAAGAAGGAACGGGAGCGGACGTGCCACTCGGAGGGGCTGTCGACGACTGCCTGGCACTGCCCCATGTCGCGTGTCATCTCCCGAACAGGGACCGTGCCCTTCGGAATTTCTTCCGGGCCACCAATCAGACATCAGGTCTTTTTTGCTTGAACGTCGACTCAAGCTGGCTACAGAGACCCTCGTATTTGTGAAGGACAAACCTCCTCGGGCGGCAGGGAGGGCCCCGGCCGGGGCACACTCCGAGTGGCCAGCTCTGAATGGCGGCCACAGCGGTGTTTCGTAGCTGGTTCCAGGCTTTGCAGGAGGTTGCTGAACATTTAAATGGGGGCAGTACGTTCACATCTGCTTTTATTTTTCCCATTTCTGCAGGCCAGACTGAAAAGTTAATAAATTGTATGAAACCCAAGTAAGCATGGATGTTAAAGAACATTAAATAAATTACATAAGTATGCCTACCTGTAACACTTTTATAAGGTAAATGCATGTGGGTTATTTTGCCATAAATGTGCACACGGACCAAGATTTATTCTAAAGCCCCCTTGTTTCAGCCCTGCTGCTGGTGAAGGTACTACTGTTCCTCAGCCCCTTCCTTCTCTCCCTGGCAGCGCAGCAGCTGGGCTTGGAAAATGCGATAATGATGCCATAAGTACCCTGGTGCAAAAGTTGTTTTTTGTTCCAAAGCATTGCCAGTTCACGGCATGTAAAACTACCACGGATGCCTCAGCCAGCTTTTCCTTTTCCCCAAATAAGGCAAGCATTAATGAAGCAGCCGAAGGCCTGGGAAAATATTTTGTCATTCCTTAAAGCGAAATTTCGTCCCCTCTGTAGACAGGCCCATAGATTTTTCAGCTGAAGTGTGTGTCTAGCCAGAACTTGTTGAGTAGCAAGCAGGTTGTGCGATTAAACTTGGCCTAAATAATGCTCCGCCTTCGTATTTCCTTTCCATGTATGTCCAGTGACTGGGAGCTTTGAGTAAGTGATGCGAGGATCATCCCACTCTGCAGAGAGAAAAGTGAAGTCTAGTTCCCCAACCTGCCTCTCAGTGAACGCAAGCCAGGCGGGGCTGCAGGTCCCGAGGCTGCCGCCACCCTGGTACCAGCTGCTGCTGCTGGAGCCCAGTGTGAGTCTGGCTGGTTACTGTGGCCTACGTGGATGCTGCTTAGCAGGCCAGCAATCTTGCGGTTGGCGGAAGGCCTCTTTTGACTATGGGGAAAGTAGACTTCTGTTTAGGAATATGAAATGTAATATTTAAACAGTTGGGAAAGAAACATTTTGGAGAGAAAGGGCTTTGAGGCAGAGGGAAGACATTTACAGCTTTAGTCTTAGGATGGGGACTACCTCCCAAATACTCACGGTATGCGAAGGAAGGGGCACATATCTTGTTCTTAAACCTGAAGGGTGCTCTTTGAAACTACCATATTTTTGCCTAGTACATCGGAAAGAGTACTTTCTGCTTCCATATTCACACGACTCCCATAGTCTGTGACTCTCACTGCCTGGCCTCTCCACTTGCAGTGCTGTGGTTCTCATATTGAGAGCTTAATGTGGCACCTCAGGTTTTTCATGTGCAAAGAATGGGGTTAGCCATGGCTTTCGAAGGGACAAAGTCCTGTAGTCTAGTGGTTACGTGCACAGGCTCTGGAGACAGACAGACTTTGGCTCCCACCCTTACTAGCTGCCCCCTTACCGTGTCAGCTCGGAAGGGTCCTCGTCTCCCAGATTCCTTATCTGTAAATCGAGGACAATAATAACTACCTCTCCCTCATGAGTTGTCAGGAATGAGAGGTCTCGAGGGGGTCAGGTGGTCTGATACAGAAATGCTTTTCAAACAGGATGTGCTGCTTTGTCAATGTTTAGGGAGGGACCTGCTGTTAATATTTGGAGAAATATCAGGCTGTGATTATTCTTATTTGGTTTGTGTTAGTGAGTAAAGGCAAGAAGCTGTCAGAGAAACGCATGATTTAAGATTCAAGGGCATGAGAATTTCTGTTAGCAATACCATGTTTTCTAAATTCTCATCCGCCGTCAGTTGTAAGATACACTTTTACTCTAATAAGTTTTTAGGGAGTCAAGAAATCCTACTATGTTAAATTTATCTACCTGTCATAAATATATCTAAATTTCAGAAATATAAAAAATGTAGAAACAAAATGAGTCTTCAGATGGAAGAACTATGCCCATGTGTGTATATAATTTGAATAAAAGCTATGCTGTTTGAAGCTCTAGATTTCAAAAGGGTGCTGCTATATGTAAGTAGCTTCCAACTCACTTTTGATCACATAAGGGTATGGGATTCATGCGGACCAGATTTTTAAGCTACACCGAAAGAGAGGGTGAAAGCAAACCAGAGTCATTAGACACAGTCGTAGCAGAGATCAGCTGAGAAAATCGTGGGGACCAGTTTTGCAGGATGCTATTGAAGAAGCTTCCGCAGTTCCAAGTTTTCACATTGTTTTTGACCATTAAAGGGAGTTGCTGGTATTGCTAGATGGCGAGGCTGGGCTGCTGTGCAAAGCTTCCTTCTTCACAATCACACCATCGAAAATACGTCTGCATTCCAACCTCTCCTTAGCCCGTCTCCCCATTGGAAGGAGTTAGGCTGCAGCGTGAATGGAGACAATGAATACAGAGGCTTCGTGAGAAGGTGATATTTGAGCATTTAATGTACTGCTGTGTACTTGTGTATTCTATTGGGAAGAATGGGCACTGTACATTAACCTGACTGTAAGTGTGATGCATTTGAACATACAGTGGGAGAACGGCCCAAAGAATGTGTGTTTCTGCTACGAGCGGTTTTGAATAAATCAACATAATAGCCCTGGTTATTAACATATTATGTGAATTGGACAATGATATATACTTTGAGGACCTTGAACTAAATCCACCAGTTAAGAGCCTGTAGGATAGGCTCCAGGAGGATTGACGTTCTGGGCGCTGAGGTTGTCATACAAAAACGTGAGCTGCAGACCACTGGCGGGAGAATGTTCTGGTGATACTCAGCCCAAAGTAAATTCTCAAATGCTTGGACTGCAGCACAGAATTGACTAATGTCAGATTAATTGGATCTGGACTTCATAATGTGGGTCAGTTTGGGTTGGAAGTGATTTTATTATCCACAAACCTCTTTGTTCCCTGTCTCCCGAACCCCAAACACTCAGACATAACATTTTTCTGTTGCCGAGCCTCTCATATGAAGCGTCTGAGACTCCATGTATTTTTCTGTTAGATTTCATAAATTATTGCTAGGCTTTTGATGTACTTGTGTTTAGATTTCACAGAAACTTTCAGTGTGATGACAGTTAAATTCCAGGGCGGGAAGGGATGAGACCCGGCTCCGGCCCACGAGCCTGAGTCCTTGAGTCCTTGAGTCCTTGAGTCATCCTGTCACAAACTTGCCGTGTGACCCTGGGCAAGTCTTGGCACGTTTAACCTCATGGCTTTTAAAAAAAGGGGGGCGGGCAGGTTATGTAGGATTTTTTTTCTTGCCCCTTATAGCTTGGAAACTTGGAGATGCAATGATCTCTGTCTTCGGGGCTATCACTGCAAAATGGAAAATCAAATGCGTGGACAGAGCCTCCTAATCTTTGAGTCATGATTCTCTGTCAAATTGTTCTCTTTTTAATCTCCGGATGCTGTTTAAAAACCTCTTTAACTGAGTACACGTCTTCCTCCATGACGTTTAGTAGAACTTTATGGACTTCAGTTAAACTCTGAAGTCCTTTTCAGAAGTTATTATTTTTTTAAGTCTTAAGTGCCCTATTAAACCTGCTGAGGAGATAACGTCCTAGGAGGCCATTGATCACATATGAAAACAGTCTGGACTTAACTGTCCTTAAAGCAAATGGCTAATGAAGCTTACATCAACTTCCCACTTTGGATAGAAAGCTCCGACTGGACAAGATGTAATGATTTTTTTGTACAAAAAGGTTTTGCTGCCTCTCCGTATGCTCTTGCTCACTGTTGGCAATTGATGGCGACTTATTTATTTAGCCGAAGATTGGCCCACCTGCACAGCGGTTACCCAGAAGCCCATGTGAGTGATGCACGATGCTGGGACAGGGGCAGGAGCTTTGGGAAACAAGGGGATGCACTTGCGTTAATGCGAGTCATGCGGAGTTTATTACAAGGCTACACGTGAGAATCAGGAAAAAGAGATGCTGCCACAGGCCTCACAGGGACGTGGACCAGAATTCACAGCAACCGGAATCCAGAAGCCAAGCGGCCAGTGCCGGATGTTGGCTCTGGAAGGCCCGGAGGCCAAGGACTGTTCTGCACCCCAGGCTGTCTGAGGGGTGGCCTCGGCAGCAGTGTTGCCCAGTGTTCTCCTTCGTGCCCAGCTAAGATGTGCTCAGCCCTTTGCTCCGTCTCGTCTCGTCTTTGTGTGTAGTCTCGTTTCCCTTGTCCATCTGCAGGCCAGCCTCGTTCTACCACGTTCTACCACGTGTTCATGCTTCGTGCAGTCACGTTGGCCCTTTGGACTCATGGATTTCTCTTCTATATCCCTTTACCTTTGGTTCCCAGTTCTTTGTGCATTCCCAATTAAAAGAAAGAACAAAACAAAAAACTAAGAACAAGAATTTGGCCCCACTCACCCATGTTTGGATAGGGTGTTTGTGCTGGTGACATCACTGACCACTGTCCAGCCCTGGCTGACTGGCCTTGGGACCAGTTAGCAGGGAGGGGCTGTCACATGGTTCGTAATGTGCTACCCAGGTTGGGGTAGGTGTCTTGTGGTGGGCACCAGGACTGGTGTGTCTCCTCAGAGGCGGAAGTGCGTCTACCACAGAAGGCTGTTTTTTCTCTGTCTGTCTGAGTCGAGGAAGCCTTCCCAAAGGATGTGCTGGGGCCGTCTAAACAACCATGAGCACTCAGACATTATTCAGAAGTGGAATTGGGACGTGTGTCAGGGAGGAGATCAATCTGGTCTTCCTCCTTTTGAGGGACCGTGTGTACAGTGCTAGCGTATTCACCAGGAGCGTCTCCTTCACCTGTTCTTATGCCCGCTTTTTAACGTTGAGACCTGCAAGGGCTGGTGGGTCAACCTGACTGAGATTTCATTATAAAACCAGCTACGATGGGACCCTAGTGGAAGGGCCCCCGGTGATGCTTCTCATGGTGGAGGGGTCTGTGTGCTACTTCACCCCCTGCTCAGGGTTCCAAGCACAGATTCTAAAGAGACGGGCGGGTGTGGCATATTTCCCTTTTAACATTTACTTTCGCCTTGTAGAAGCCCTGTGTTCTCTCACATCTGGTAATAGAACTGTTTTGTGTGGGAGCCGTGCAGATATACACGTTGTCACACACAGACACACAGGCTTTGAGAATGTCCATTTGCGTCATTTGGGTGCTTACCTGGGAGAAGGTGCCTCGCGGGCCCGCAGTTGACTTTTCAGGGTGCACATGCATATTTTGGAGACACCTCTGTGACACCTCCCTGGGTGTCCTAAAGTTGTGTCCCGGGCAGAACAGGCTTTAGTAGGGCTGAGGAGTTGAGGGAGTACAGTGGAATGGACCGGCCAGGGCTTCGGAACCAGACAGGCAGGCCAGGGGTTTTGGTTCTATTCCATATTACCTGTGCGATGTCAAAAAATTACTTACTCTGGAATCCTCTTCCCTTTTCTTTAAAACTTAAAAACAAAACAAAACAAACTTATCTATAATGGAACTTCGTAGTGACAGGTTACCCTGAATGAGGTTCAGCATGGAAAAGGGGAGTTCTTAGATTCCCATGACCAGCTTTTGGAAACGGCGGAGGCGGAGCTTGCCACGGAAACAACCGAAAAAGGCTGTCCCCACGAGGGGACAGCAGCTCTTCGGGTGTGTCCCCACTCTTTCCTTGTCGTCATCGTTTTCTCCTACTGCAGCTCTTAGGACGGAAGGGCTAGAGCAGCGGTCCCCAAGCTCTTTGGCATTAGGGACCAGTGGTTCTATGAGAATCTAACGCCCGATGACCTGAGGCGGAGCTGAGGCGGTGATGCTTGTGCTGGGGAGCGGCTGCAAATACTGATGAAGCTTTGCTGGCTCCGCCCACCGCTCGCCTCCTGCTGTGCTGCCCGGTTCCTGACAGGCCATGGGCAGGTACCAGTCTGCAGTCCAGGAGTTGGGGATGCCTGGTTTAGAGTATAAGTAGTGTCATTGGCGTTCATCCTCAGCCAGGGGTTAGTGGGACTCGTGCTCCACCTTTACTCAGAAAAAATTCTGGGGCAGAATTCTGATGGGTATGGCTTGTGTTAAGTGACATTTCTGGACCGCTCAGTGAGGCTAGGAATGGGGGATCATGTAAGAAGATAGCGGCTCCCATTGGATCTCACATGACTGCCTGATGTTATAGAGATCCCTGGGGGAATTAGGAGTCAGTCTATAAAGAAACACATTAATTGATAATTGAACTTAGCATTAAATGAGTGCTGTGACATTCTTAGCCCTTTGGTGTCTGCTAGATGCTCTTCATGAGTTTTCTCCCTTCCCTTCTAACAAGATCACACGGGCTAGCCTACTTCGAACTAGGAACCAGTCATGGAGAGCTCCTTGGTAGAATCCCTGGGCATCTTCCCCATGCTGTTTGCTGTGACCTGTCTGCTGAATGGGGTCAAGCCTTCTGACAAAGGAGAGCCATGCAGGAATGGTTATGTGATATATTTTAGGACATGCCATTGCAGACAGCTTTCGTAGAGTTACCAAACCTTAGGCTTTTATTGTGATTTTTTAAATTGGCCAAAATCTTAATAGTGAAGGCAAGGATGCTGAAAAAGAAACAGGATTCAGGCAAAGAGAGCTGCCAGTCCTCTCTAGGAAATGGTCTTTCTCTCTGAGGCTTCCTCTGGGAATGTAAGTTAAACAGATGTGTTCTGTTGAGTGCCTGCCATGTCCCATGCACTGTGCTAAAGCTCTCCACATGTCCCTTTAAATTGGATCCTTGTGACACTTTAGGGTAGGTACCATTATTACCCTATACGAAGAGCCTAAGTCTCAGCAGGTTAATAGCTTACACAGATGTTTGCTAAGGACCGTCCAGATGTCCATCACTTCTGGTCCAAGAGACAATACTTAAAAGCGACTGTCAGCCAGGGAAGGATGAGAGCCCCATGTTTGCTGTGGTTAAAACGAGAAAACTTTTCCTTTAAATTCACAAGCCATCCAGTTTGCCCCTTTAACATGGAGGCTCAGTGGCGTAGTACATAGAGTTGTGCAGCAACCGCCATGCTCAGCTTTAGCACGTTTTTACCCTTCCTCCAGACATCCCTGTGCACCCTTAGCCGTCACGCCCCATTTACCCGATTCCTCCCAGTCCTAGGCAGCCACATGTTTCCTGTCTCTATGGATTTGCCTGTTCTGGACATTTCATGGAATCGTACAATATGGCTCTTTTCTCTTAGCCACGTGAGGAACTTTTGGTGGAAACCCGCCCAAGGTGTCCTCTTAGCCCTTGGCCTTTCGGAATCCAGTGTCCTTTTGCTTCCTTGCCTTTTACTCTGCCTCACTGCCCTGTTTGCTATAAGAAGCCAGGAGTAGAAACCCACAAGTGGACTTTTTTGAGTACAAAAAGCATTCTGGAATTAGTAGCGGAATGTCTGGTGGGTTAGATCTGGAGCTGGGATGGCACGAATTCCTCCCTTTGAACACCTGGCGACTCCGGCGTTGGTGGGAGGGGGTTAAATGCTGCTGGAGGGACCGTTGGGACCTTGTTTCCTGGGCATCCACGTCTAGGAGGAATTTCTGCTTTGAGGGGACACTGGGCAGGAGAGGCTTGAGAATCAGCCTTAAGTGACAATTGGGACGATTCCCTTAGTGCTGAGAGGCCCCCAGGGGAGTCTCAGGAAAATTGTCCTCTTCTGTGCCACCCTGTCCCCCGCCGCCCCCTGGGAGCCCCGCCGGCTTTTCTCCCCCACTCTGGAGAGAGGACTGTTTTACCTTTCCCGGGATGCCATCAGCGTCGCCACTGGGCACAGGACCAGGCCTTGCTGGTGCCTGCGGTGAAACCGAAGCCGGGCCCGGGCAGGTTGCTTGAGAGCTGGCTGCCACTGAGCTCGCTGGCCTGTCCCGCAGGGCCCTGTCCTTGCCAGCCTGGCACATTGGGTCGGGGACCCTGACGGTGAGGATGGTGCACGCCCTGTCGGGCCGGTCACATTGGTACAGCCGCGCAGAGGACTGGCGTCGCCCTTCAGTAGCGCTCCTGGAGGAGATGACCATTCAGACTGCTGTTAATAAACGGAGAACGTGCTTTTCAGATCACTAGCTTGCTTATAAACTACTTAAGGAGAAGGAGCCAGCGCGGGTGGTGCTCACACTTGGAAAACTGGCCGTGGAGTGAATGTGAGAAGCCGTCACTCGTGGTGAGAGCAGGCGACTGGGTGGGTGTTCGTAGCCTGGTCCTCGTCTTGCTCTCCGGCCATCCTTTGTTTCTTGCTTGCCTTTCGGAAAGAAAAGAAACATGCCGCACTTCTGTGTACATGTGATGGTAAAGCCGTGGGGGTTGCCATGGGGTCCAGGACCTTTCTGGTGTCTTAGGTAAAAATGTGGAGACCAGGATTCTCGAAGTTTCTTTAATAAATTAGGTGTTCAGAGCTAAACCTGGCCTCTGAGTGAGAGTAACTGCACTGTTCACGTTCCCAGGGGTGGATGTGGCCCCTGGACTGCTGGCGACCAGCCCTGTTTCTGTAGGGCAGAGCCAGGCGGCCGAGTGTGTGAGATGGGTGTGCACGGCCGGCGGGCATCCACCTCAATGGGTCGCTGTCTTTCAGGCAGGTGCCTTCTCCGGTCTAGAGCTCAGAGCAGGCAGAGTTCCCAGGCTTCCTTCCCATTTGGGGTCTGAAGAGAAGGAACAGTTGAGTTACCGTCGTGGCTGCCAACCGCGCAAGCCCGTGTTTTGATGACCGTGAAAGTGTGTGGATGTAAACAGGTCACAGACATTCCTGACTCTTCCCTTTGGGGCTGCTTCCCGCTCCCATTTTCATTCTCTAAAGCCTTCCCAACCTGTCGGCCTCGGCATGAGTCACTTAACCACACAGCGCCCATCCCCGTGGCCTGCACGACTCCTGGAGTCCAGAAAGCAAACCGCACCCCAGGCATGGCGATGCGTCGTAGCGGCCCCCTGCTCTGGACAGGAGGCACCGCGGTTTCGGGTTGGGTCTGGGGTTTGTCCCGTCCGTTCAGAACTGCCGTTGTCTCTTGTGCCCGTCGCCAGTGAGCCGGCCATGCCGGTCAGCGGAGGCGGTGCAGCGGATGGTCAGCAGACCGAGTGCTCCACCAAAGGTCATCGTGGGGGTCGATGCTGGCACCTCTTCCTTGAGCACAGACAGCGTCATCTCAGATCTCACAGATGCGCAGACTCACTTTTTGTAGAACATTCTGGGTTGATGCATTGGTATTGGGCTCAATCTTTTATTTTGTACTTTGGGTTCTTTCATTAAAGGAGGTGAGAGATATATTATCATTGTTTTGCCTGCTGGCTACCAGCAGTCTCCCCCAACTTAGAAAACGGGGTAGTTTGAGTTTTCTTGAGAGATTGGGGTATCTATTATAGTTCAGCAGATTTCTAAAGCTGTGCGATTTTAAAGAGACCTAAATGCAACCGGACGACTCCTCCACCCTTTTAGACCATATTAATCTTGCTAGTCCCTTCATACATTTGCAGATGACAATATTAAAGACACTTAAAAAAGTCGTTGGGCTCTGTGGGACCTTGGAAAATAGCTAGGCTTACAGGGGTATCTGGTATCTACATCATTGCCACATTTTGCTGGGTTTGCTGATTGCTGTTAGAGGAGTTGGGTTAGGGTTGGAAGATTGTGTTGCTGCCTCTGGGTGCTGCAGTGATCGGGGTACTTTTTCAACCTAGGGCCTCTCTATCAGTCCACGTCATAGGAAATTCAGGCCAGTTACCTTTAACTTATTGGTACTCAGTTGGGGCGAGACATTTGACAGCATCTGGATGCAATTTTGGTTGTCATAGCTGGGCAGGGGATGCTACTGTCACCTAGTGGGTGGAGAGAGACCAGAGATGCTACTAGGGCAGCCTCCCACCACAAAGAACTACCAAAATGTCAGTAGTGCCCAGGTTGAGAAATCCTGCTTGGACGTGTTTATTGAGCAATGTTCCTTCCATTAATCCTGAAACTAAAGAACAGAGTAAGAAATAGGAAATAACATTTTTAAACGAATGATACCTCAATTTGCAAATGTACATTTTAAGTTCTTTCTTCGAAAAAAAAAATGATTAAAACTACACGATGTAGTATTACAGATATATAAAAGCTAGTAGCTTTTCACGCTTCAGCAAGGTCTGTGACGCAGAGAGTCACAGCCCGCGAGCAGTTCTGTTTGCTCGTCGTCGTCCAGCAGTGGGTTTAGACCCTGCCAGGTTAGTAGAAGAGATAACGTGAAGCCATGACACTTGGCTTTCTGAAATCCTAGTCTTCCACTCTCCCAGTGGTCTTTCTTTGTTTTGTTTTGTTTTGTTTTGTTTTAAGTGAAAGAACCAAACCAGATCCTCTTGCTCTCCCAGAATGGTGTTTTATTTTTTAAAGGTACAGCTCCAGGTTACCTTCGAGGATTCGCATTCTGCTCTCTAAATCCTGTTCTTGAAAGGAACCATCTACCGACAGTACAGCGTGCATTTCGTGGCTCCTCCATGACATTTCTGGGGAAGTAAATGAAAGGTGTAAATTAAGAAAAACAAGTGTTTGCGGTTCTCGCTTTAACCCTCTGTTACATTAAATGGCTTTGCTGAAGAGGGCTGTCACAGCTCTTGAAAACTTGGGAAAACCCACAGCAAGCTGTGCCATTAGTTGCCTTTGGGAGCACAGGATGTTTGATGTGAAAATTATATGGCCACACCTAATTGGCTGTATTTTCACCCCACCAGCTATCAACTCAAGAGGTGACTCTTCCCCCTCCCCTGCTTTTTCAGCAAACTTGTTAACCTGAATTTCATGCTATTAAGAATTCCTTTCTAGTAATCCGGGTGCCATTTTTCAATGTCTTTGTTTAGTATCCTGTCTGTAGGCTCCAGTCCCAACCTTACAAATTTCTAGACATCGGGCAAGAGGTGGTTATCAATCCCTCCCTGATTTGGGGGATGATAAGGCCTGTAAAACCCCCCCCCCCACCCTTCCCCCATAATTTATGCTCCCTTCATGCCCTGCGGAAGCCTAGCCAGCAGGTGGAGGGAACACAGACGCTCTCTGGACCTCTGCTTCCTGTAAAATGGGAATAATAATTCTTATCTTGCCTGTTTCCCAGAGCCATGTATTTGTTTCAAATAAAAAGTGCTCAGAATTCAAATAGAAAGCAGACAGAGATAAGATAATGGCAGTTACGCCAAATTGAAACTAAGTTTACTCGTGTACCATACAGCTCACCCATTTAAAGTGGAAAAATAATGGTTTCAGTGTATTTGTAGAGTTCTGCAGCCATCACCACGATTTTAGAATATTTTCATTACCCCCAAAGAAACTCCGTACCCATTAACTCTCTCTCCTTTGTTTCCTCCAGTTCCTCCCTCGCCCCTGTCAGCTTCCCGTCTATGGGTCTGTGTTTCGTGTGTGTGGGGTTGCACAGCAGGTGGTCCTTCGTGACTGGCTTCTTTCGCTCAGCATGTTTTCAGGATTCATCCACGTCGTGGCGTGCATTCGTATTTCATTCTTTTTAAACAGTTAAATAATATTCCATTGTGCGGCTAGATCACATTTTAGTGATCCATTCATCAATCGATGGTAAGCTTCAGAATTTTAAAAATATGAAGTCAGACCATATTTGTGTTAATTTCCAAAGACGATCTCTTCCCTTATACTGGGAGTTAAGTGCTGTTATGGTACATACTGTTAACGGGGCAGAGAGATCCCAGTCTACGAGTGCTCTGCGTTTTCGAACAAGTACTTAACTTCAGGGGACTCCGCCCAGAACCAAACATTGGCCAAAAGGTGACTTCAGAGTTCATGGTCTCCCGGAAGCACCAAAGGCTTTTAATCTATAAAAGTAGCTCCTGTCACTAATAACTTTTTCCGTAGTTTGGCTCAGCATTAAGGCTTCATCTCCAGCAACCCAAGCTCGTTCCTGATAGGCCGTCACCGTCCTCTTCATTTTCTCCTCTGGTGGTGATCACTCCAGCGGCATCCAGACGATTGTGATGAGCTGAAGTTATTTTCAGCGTGGGAGTCCTTTAGTTTGGTGTTTGGTTTGCTTGTTTGCACCATTTTTGGTTGTTGGCTTTACCCGTTGTAAATATCAAGAGGCCCAGGTATGTTTACGTTCTGGAAATAGGAAAGAAAATTCGCTCTGTCCGGATTTGCTGTCGAGGCTCCCAGCTGCACTGTGGTTGCTATGGCCCAGGGCATTGGCTGAGCTGGCCGGGCCTGGCCCGGGTCAGCTGCTCTGCAGTCACTTCTGGTCACTACTTTCCAGCGCTCTTTTGGCATTAATGTTCCTCATGTACTTCGACAGAAACTTTTCAGGGAAAACCTGAATACTTAACTTTACACATGTGAAGATAGCTTTCAGTTTAAGAAGCTAGGAGCTGTTAGTTTTAAGAGATCTCTGAAAACTAGGCGTTCTCTCAGGGCCCTCTAAATGAGAATGTGTGAGTTATTAGATGGGTGCTGCACTTGAACAGGGAGGGGGACCCATCTGTGTAGTGGTGGGAGCAAGATGGGGTGGACTCCTGCAGGTCATCCCTGTGATATCTCTGTCACAATCTACACCTCTCTGTCTCTCTGTCTCTGTCTCTGTCTCTGTCTCTCTCTCTCTCGGATTTTTCCTTCTCTCTCAAGGTTCTCTTCAACTTGATCTTTACTAACAAAGACATAAATGTTTGGAATAGAAGAAGATCGCCTTGGGTGGCACAGGGGTTTATTTATCCCAGGCTCCATATTCTTTCTTCTATAACTCCATCTCACCCTTTAAAGCTGAGAAACCCCAAATACCATAGTACTGAGAGAATTAATCACCAGGCAGCTGACCCAGGCTGTATCCACCCTGCCTTCTGCCACCTTACCCCCATCCAGGCTGGAGCCATTATGATTACCCCAGGCATGTGTACAAGGACAACAGTCGTGGTTGCTCAAGTATCCAGTTGCCAGTAGCATGATAATTTTGGGGGATGACACATTGGGGGCAAGTGTCATTTTGGAACCAGGCATGTTTATGAATGGAGCTGGTGAGCCTTCCCCCAAATTCTCATGTACCTTCTCATTCTGAGTAAGATGGCGTCCAGATAGGCCCCGCCTGTGGGAATCCATTGTTTTTGAATATTTATATCCTTATGTTTTACATCCTTCCAATTTGATTCCTCCTTTCTTAATGAACTTTTTTCAGACTTTCAATTTAATAAGTTTTTGTGTAATCGGTATAGTGCATTTCGACCAATATGATTTGTTTTCATAAACACCCGAGAAGGTTTAAATAACATTTTCTCATAAATTAGCCCTCATTTGCACAGTTATTCAGTTATTGCACCATGAAGACCCTCTGGAGTTTGATGTTGTCAGGAAACACATTAGCAGGAAATAGTATGTTATTATCTAATGCTAATAATTGGTTAGTAGAAATGAGAAAAGAAGACATGTAATTGGGGCTTGCGTGGCTAACAAGATGTGAGTTATGAAAACATTTCCAGGAGAAATTCCAGGGCTGTTCTAGAAACCCGTTATTTGCATTTTAAAACATTTAGTCTCCATCGATAAGGTAGGGAGGGTGCTGTTTTATCAACCTCCTCTCTTTTTCAGAGTAAAGCTCTAAATTTCCTGAGTGGCCGCTGGATTCCTCAGACACACTCCCCATTCCTGGGTTGTCTGTGCAACCTCTCAGTTCTGTTTTAGACTGCGCACTGTCTTTCTGTAGGAGATGTGTGGATTTTAAAGAGAGCAATTGCCTAGTAGCCAACAGAGGTCCCCATCAGACTCCTCCCCTTGGCCCCTTGATCTTGCGCAGTGCTGTTTACGGTCCACAGTGACATCATACGGGTGCACATTGCTTCCCAGAAGCTTGCCTGGAGAATGGACTTCCCTTCAGCAAGAATCTCTCTTAAAGCACAGTATATCACATGTACCCTATCGGCTGGATTCATCAGGCTTTCTGTAGCCTGTGGTGCTTGGACCCAGACTTCTGCTTCCGGTTCTTCTATAGCATCATTGCTGGTAAAGGCCTATGGGCTGACATTTTTTGCCTGAACATGTGAGTCAACTCCTATACTCTCAAAGTGACCGATAAGCATGGTTTTCACTGCACTTGCTGGCACTTTGCTTGTATGGAGAAAGTATACTGTTAGGGACAGAGACCCTCAGTTTCATTAGCAGATAATGGCTAGTGAGGTTGCAGGGAGAAGCTTCACTTTGCACCTGCTGAGGTGGGAACCCCATCATGGCTGGAGGAAACAGATGGGGGAGATGCACTGGTGCTCTGCTAAGTGTGTGGGTGTCCCAGGAACTAGGCTGGACGTGGAGAGCACTTATTTGGCCTTCCAGCTATGTCTGTTCAGAACTTCATTCACTGCCTATGTGCCTTGCCTGATCTCCCAACTCTGGATCATGTTAGGTTTAGCCACTTCATGTTACTGCCTCTCATCTCGATAAACCCTTGACCTTCACTTAAAGAGTTAATTTTGTGTTGTTATCAGGTAAAAAATAAGAGCATTTCCTTTATTCAAAGTCATCCAAATAACTTTTTTTTTTTTTTTACTTTATCCCAAACTCTTTAAACAACCATTTTTGCACCTACTTTTCCTTCATTGTTTATGATGCTAAAAGAAAAAAGTATGGTTTATTTCCTGCTTCTCAGTAGCTGAGATGGCCCAGAAAACAAAACAAAACAAGTTGGCAAAGTTTTCTCTCAACCAATAAGCACCTTTTGAAATGATGCTGCAAATTCCTGTTCTTGACACAGTATCCCTAAGATATTTTTCTTTGGAGATGTAAAGCTTATAACCGATAAAAGAATGCCACTTTTTCTTCTTGAACGTAACTTTCTTCAGTAAGTATGCACACTCGTTGTACGCTGGCCATGTCTGTAAATTGAGGCACGTTGGATCTGCACCGGGAGCAGTGTGAACCTAGCGAATCCCCTTATTCTGTGTCCTGCCAGCCCCGCAGAGTCGGAGCATGCCGTAGGCTCTTAGAAGTCATCCAGCAGCTGCCACCCTCACGTGACATGAGAGGCAGACTGAGCTCTCGAGAGAGAGGGTGGTAGAGGGCACACAGCGAGTTAGTGGGAGTTAGGCAGTGACACCAGGACCCCATATCTATCTCTCTACTGAACTTGGGACGAGGTGAACTGTGCTTTGTGAAAGGCAAGTGTAAGGACGGACTTGACGTTGGCTCCCGTGCTAATGCCGTCCTTGAGGGCCAAGGCAGACTTTTTCCTACATCCCTTCAGTGCAGTGATTACATTTCCACTGCTGCCACCTCTGACTGACAAGGTAGCTCAGTGGTATTGATGCAGGTGAGGGAAGAGGGAGGTGCTGATTGTGAGCTGGGTATGTGCCATTCCTGAGCGTAGGCCGTTGTCCCCCGTATGTGACGATACCGCCTGCCCTGCATGCCCGCATGTGTGTGCCCCTTGCATGTGCACACATGCACCGTGCAGAGACTCTCACCTTGCCACTCGTAGACACTGTTTTGAAAAATAATCTTGAAAAAAATGTCGAGTGCATTTGCCATGTCAACGATGGTATCCGGGGTTGGGGAAGAGCTGGGCCGACCCTTAATGGTGAGAACACTAGCTTTGCTGGAGCCCTGA
This sequence comes from Rousettus aegyptiacus, assembly GCF_014176215.1. Taxonomy (NCBI): domain Eukaryota; kingdom Metazoa; phylum Chordata; class Mammalia; order Chiroptera; family Pteropodidae; genus Rousettus; species Rousettus aegyptiacus. The sequence goes on from NW_023416309.1 coordinate 48,368,561, forward strand.
TTAGTGTCTTTTCATTTGTGTTAAGTTGTTGGACAACATATTTCAAATGTAATTAGTTCCCATTGAAGTTACCTCGTTTTCACAGAGGCGAGAATTATCGATGGGGCTTAAAACTAGACCAGCATGACCTGTAAAGACCTGAATTGTCTCTCCCAGGTTATGTGTGTGCGTGTGGGCTTTGGTTGGTTGGATGGTTGCTGTTGCTTACTTGTTTTTTGGTGTCTTTGTATACACATGTGTGTATATGTAAGTAAATGATGAGCAATATGAGGATTTAACCAATTTTTAAAATGTTATTTTATTGGTTTGCTTCTTTAGTGAAATGGCTCATCAGTGCCTTTCTCTTAAGTGGATTTCTTATTCCTTTAAAGATGCTGTGTTTTCAAAAGAATTTTTTTTCCATGTTATGCATAGAGCCCTAGACTCCTAGTTTTAAAATCTGAGTGTTAGGTTTTTTTCCTACCTGTGTAATCCTGGGTATGTCTAGATTTAGGAATGTTTTAAAAATTATAAAGGATTCTATTACATCATTTCTAAACCCATTTCATTTTGCAGTTCTGATTTATTCTAGAGACCCAGAAATAATCCTTTATCTTTCGCTGTGGGGAAGAAACACACATAAAATATACACCCAAATGTATTATTTGGGGTTCTCTAGAGAAGCAGAAATAATAGTGTGTGTGTATGTGTGCGTGCATGTTTGTGTGTGTAAGATTTATCATGAAGAATTGGCTCATGCCATCATGAAGACTGACAAGGCCCAAGATCTGTGGTTGATAAGGTGGAGACCCAGGAGAGCCGATGGGGTAGCTCCAGTCTGAGTTTGAAGGCCTGAGAACCGGGAGAGCTAATGGGGAAGGGTAGTTCAAGTCCAAAGGCTCTGGGAAGAGCCAGTATTTCAGGTCAAGTGTGAATGCAGGAAAAACCAAGGAAGGCAAGAGGAATAATTTCCCCTTGCTGGGATTGGCCGGGAGGAATCAGCCTTTGGTTCTATTCAGGCCTTCAACTGGTTGGATGAGGCCTATCCACATTAGGGAGGGCAGTTTTACTCAGTCTATCAATTTAAATTTTAAACTCCCTCTGCCCTCCACCAAAAAAGAAAAAAAAAAAAAAAAAAAAAAAGCTGGGCACCCTGCGGCCTAGTCAAGTTGACATAAAATTAACCGTCACACCAGACTTTTTTGAGACAGAATTGAAAACTTATCTTCTTCCTGCCAAAGAGGTGGGTTCAGGATTCTCCCAGCAGCCAACAGCTGTTCACCTAGTCGGGTCTGAATAACATTATTTCATATAAAATCTTTCTCTGGGGGCTTTAGTATTTTTTAGGGTTTTTTTTAAAAAAAAAAACACTTTTCAACTCCTTCTTCTTGACTCTTTTCTCTGTTTATTTTTCCTGGCAGAGCAGATTGTACTTTCTAGCTCATTGGGTTTCATTCTGTTGTGTTAACATTTAAATATCTCCCAGCCACCTGTTGAAAGGGGGCTGTAAGCTCATAAACAAAATAGTAGAATCCACGAGCATTACCAGTGGCACATCTTGATTCTTGATCTGTGTGGCCGTGTCCAGAACTGGCCAACACACAGTGGCATCAGATCCAAAGTCACCACTGAAAATGAAACCCGCCACCCCCTTTGCCTCTCTTCTCATCTTGACATGCTACACACCTCTTGAACTCCTTTGTCACAAATAGGCAGCGTTTTCCAGGGAAAGCCGAGAGGCGAATTTAGTACTTAGTATTCAAATGTTAAGTATCCATGGCTCCTACCTTCTAGTGACCACATGTCAAAATAGGTCAGTGTAACCAGTGGCTTCAGAGGCCCTGGAGAAGGTGGGCCAGCAGGCGTGCGGGGTGCTCAAGATCCCCTCTCCCTGTCCCTGGTATTATTTCAAAAAGTACCGGACACCCACTCCAACGTATTGTCTTGGAACAACCCCTTTGTCATGCCAGGAGCATAAAGCTTGTGGGGCCTTCATTTACTTTCCTGGAGCGTCTCCAATTTTTCCCCATTAATGCTTGATATCAAATTGGTGGATTATTGAGATCAGTCTGATTATGGTTACTAGACAGCTCGAGTCACGATGCCTCACTCTCTCCTCAACCCCAACTCAGACTGGCCTGAGCAAAATGAGTGTATTGACCCATAACTGAAAAGCCCACAGTTTAGCATGCATCAGGCCTGGTCCGATCCTGGGGCTCGTGCACCAGGACACCATCCCCCTCAGCTCTTGGCTCTGCTCTCCTCCAGGTTGACTTCATTGCATGGGTGCAGGTTCAAGTCCAGGGAGATCTTGTCTTCCCTTATGGTTTCAGACCAGAGGCTATGGTACTAGGGTGTAATTTGTTGAGCGCATTTGGACCGAGCACACTTGCCCGTGCCACTTCACCTGAACTACATGGCTTTAGAGTTAGGATGGCGCCTCCTAAATAATTCAGGGTGTATCGATACGTGAAAAAGCACAAATGGATGCTGAGCAGAAAACTCAGCAGGGATCTACTTTTTAATCTTTAGGATCCACTGAAGAGTTTTGCACTTGTTAGGAGACACTGAACTGCAGTTGTTTCATGGTGCAAAATGACTTTGTATTTATACATACATTTGAATTTGTTTATAAGACATCTTATACCTCTCATATTTGAAGTGGCTTACAAAACTTCATATCATGCAAAAGAATTGGAAACAAATAACTAAAGAAATTAGAATAAAGACAAAAGCAGGGCAGGCCCATAAGATGCGTTGGGGATAAGGTGGATCTCACAAATGTCGAAATTGGCAGCTCCCGCAGGATTGGTGAAAGTGATGTGCGTTTTTGGCTTTGAGGTTCCCAGGCATGGAAGAGTATGTAGATCTGCAGAGGGTGTGTGTATCACATTCTCTCAGAAGCCACAAGCCCCTGTGGGAGCATAGGCCCTGTGGAGAGGTCATGAGAAGATGATAAAGATGAGGTAGCCTGTGGTAACCTTGGACACATTTCTTTTCCAAACTCCTCTGGGGCACTTGCTGTCCGGAACTTGCCCATTTTGCTCTAAGCATTGTATTAGAAAACAAAGCAGGAAGGCAAGGATTGAAACTCCTATATTGCTAGGTTCCTTCTGGGAACAATCGGAGGGTTAAACCTCGTAAACCATGTTACCTTTGATGGAAGGCAGTCAGGTGAGTCACCACTGTGACAAGGCGGAATAGGATTACTTCAGTGGTAAAGCTGGGCTAATCTTGCAAACGGACTAAAGCTCGCCTGGTGACTCACCGTCATGACGATGAGTGCCGCGGAGACCAGAGACCCCCGGGGTGGGCAGCCACAGCTTTCTCTGTGGTCTGGGTGGCTCTTACTTGGGGGACAGATTTTGGGGCTGCGGCATTGGTGGCTTTCAAAGTTCAGACACAGGGACTGCTGCCACTGGGAAAAGGTCCTGGAGCAGCACTAGTTTGTAGGGGACTGTGGTCCCTTTTCCTTTGGGGAGTCCACATGGCCTTTGGATGGTTTTAGTCCACCTGGACAGATCTCCCATGGGAGGACCAGGGAGTAGGACAACATGTCAATTTTTCTAAAACGTGGCTACTGTTTTATAGATTCGTCCATTCTCTCCATTGATGTTCTGTCTCCCAGCCTTCAGTACCCACTGTGCTCATCCTGCTATTTAGTGACTATCAGAACATAAGATGTTGGTTCTTGTGCTCAGTCTCACTTTCTTCATCCCGAATTCTGTTACTCAGGATTAAGAAGGGTGAGAAATTTGTTTAGAGGATTTTCCTTCATATGAAACTATTATAAACTAGAGCAGAAAAGGTCTGCATTCTTTACAATGGACATAGATATTTTTCTTCTTTACAGACAATTAGAATGATATTTCTTTGTTGTGAACTTGCTCTTCTCAGACCCCAGGTCACCCTTTACACCCCTCAATTTCCTACCCCATTTATAAAGCAGTAGCCAACATCTGGACAGGCAAACGAGTCTACGCAGTAGCATCGTGAGTTGACCAAGACCCGGTCCCTATCCCACCTCTGCCAATCACTAGCTGTGTGACCTTGGGCATGCCCCTTAACGTCTCTGAGCAGTTTCCTCCTCTGTGACATGAGCATGGCAGTACCTACCTCACAGGGTGGTTGTGAGGAGGAGCGGAAGAACACGCATGTACATCCCTATCTATAGCCGCACAGGGCGTGTGGGCGGTCAGTAAACTGAGGCAGCTCTCACGACAGGGCTCCAGCTGAGGGGAAGTTCAGGGCCGCACAGGCTCTTCGAGCGTTCGCGGTGTGTGCTGCCAGATCTTTCAGGAGGTCCGCAGTGGCACCGCAGTTGCTGCTCTCAAAAAGATTGCAGTCTGGCAGAGGGAAAAGTATAAAGACAGATCCCTAAACAGCTGTATGGGTGGAAAAATGTAGGGTAGAAATACCAGTACCATATGGTTTAAACTAATGGAGGATTCAGTAAGGTAAGTTGAGAGAGAGAGAGAGAGAGAGAGAGAGAGAGAGAGAGAGAGAGAGAGAGAGAGAGAATATGAATGAATGATTGAATGAATGAAAATGCTAGCTAGCTGGCTTACGGGAGGCCCAGAGGCAGGAATGGCCATGTCCGTCCAGAAGATGATGGGCAGAGGTGGGAATAGTGGGAACGGATATAACGGAAAGGCTGCATGGAAGAGTTTGCGTTTAAGATGTCGCTAGAGGGGCCCCGGCTGGATGGCAGGGGGGCGAGAGAGTTCTGGGTTCCTGTGGGGAGCATCGTAGCCCTCGCTTGGAGTTTGCAGGAGCGCGTGGGTCAGGGCAGAGTCCGGCTGGGGCCGCGAATGCCTTGGCGACTGCGTCCCGCTCCCTCCAGAGCCTCACTCTGTTCCCCTTTCTTCCTGGCAGCAGTATCCCCTCCCTTGCTGCACTCAGGGACATGACTGTCAGCACCTCTGCCCCCCCTCAGACTTCACTGTCAGCACTCAAGTCTTCAGGGACATGCAAAGGAGCCACTCCTTACAAAAGGTTGGGGAGCCCTGGTGTTTGGAGGTAGGTCTCGCAGCAAAATGACGGTATGAGATGAGCCAGCTCTGAAATGAAACCACCCGTCCAAAGTTTACCTCCAGCTAGGGCAGGGCCCATCCGCCATGGTCCCTGAGTCCCCGCCGGGTGCCCGTCGTATTGGGTGCCGCGATGTCTGGGTGAACTGACCACTGATAGGTTTATCATAGCCATAAAAATGCCAGTTTACAGGAAAGGGCGGAGGGTGGTGCTCCCGCGAACTCAGGGTGCCTGACTCCCTGTAAAGGCCAACAGTGCAGTGTTACGTGGAGCTTCCATGAGAAACAACACGTTTTCCCATTAAACTTGATCCCTAGGAAATCATTTTCTGGGAGTCTTTATAGCTCCCGCTAGAGGAGAAGTTATCACCTCAACTTCGCCTCTTGTTACTAGAGGTTTAGAACTTGCAGTTTTCCTTTAGAATTAAGGGTGCTGAGAAATGCTCGCTCCTCTGCGGTGACAGCTTCCTAAGGCCGCCGTGAAAGGTGTTTCTCACAGGTGTTGCTCTCCAAGGACAGGAAGCATTGTTAATTTCCTTTAAATAATTCAATATGTTGTCAATACTCCGTACTGCTCCATGCTTGGGAGTGACAGTTCTCTTCAAATTAGTCGTCCCAAAGGATAAAGGACATCTAGAACATGCTTTCATCTTCAGAAAAGCAAAAGTCAATGCAGATAAAAATTTTAAAGTAACTCTTTAGATTTAAACAGCAAATGATTTAGTACTAATGCTAGTTTTTTTTTAAAAGAAATGTGAATATTTAAGAGCCAATTAGTGAAGTCCTCTGTCTTTTAAAAACATGTATTGTATACGTGTGCTACATGTTTGAGTTACAAGGACAGAAGGCAGGCCTAGAATATAGTATACATGTGTTTTGCCTTGGGAGAGAGGAGAGGTGGACTAAATCATCTTTAAAAGCTTGCTTTAATTTAAGAAGTCGTACATAGTCCTTTAAGAGAACTGGAGGATAGATAGAGGAACATACAGAAGAAAATGGAAACACCCATGATCTTGTTACTCGTTCATAATCTCTGAATATTTAGGTACATTTCTTTCTCCCCATTCATGTATCTAAACTTTCAAAGAGCTTCACAAAATCGGAATTGTACACATTTTGTGTTTTCTTTTCACTTGACATAACACCAAGACTGATTTTGTACACTATCATGTGTCCTAGTTCTGGTTAGTAACTTCCTGGATTGGTGTCTTGTGGGAATCTTCCTGTCTAACCATCACCCTTTGGCCAGATGTGAATAAAACTGAGGATGTCTGTGGAGTCTTTTGGACCACCCCCTCCTCTGATGAATCCTGTGTCCTCGTTACCTAGATCCCTGTGTAGTGTGTAAAGCCTGTGTCCTTTAACTGCTCAGGGTCTGACAGATCAGGGGTTCCCCCTTCTGTGCAGCAGCCAGGACCCGATGGAAGCCTTTTTTCATCAGCCCTTCGCTGGTCCAGCTTTTAAGAAGTGTGGTGGTTCATTCTGACCATGGATGAGAAGGCCATACTGAACACAGGTGGTCCCGCACCAGGGCCTGGCAGATGATAACTCACTAATCTTCGGTCGGAGTTATGGAGCAGATAAAGGAGAACCAGGCACTCATTTTGAGTATGAGGAAAAATGAAACAGAAAGACTGGATTTTTGCCTTACGCCCCAATATCCACAGGCATGGATTAGTCCCCCGATCTGGTTTCCTAGCTTTGCCCTCAGGACACGGAAACTTCTGGAAAGTACCAGTATGCCCCACTTCCAGGACTGAGTCTACATCCCTGAACTGTGACTAGGCCCGGCACAGAAACACCACTCAGGGGCTCTGCGAACTTGGACAAGTTACCCAGCTGCTCTGTGCCTCAGTTTCCCCCTCAGCAAACGAGGCTCCCGCAGGGGCTCTTCTGAGCATCAAGTGAGGAAGCCTGTGAGGCGGGGCTTGGCCGGAGTTGCTGGTGTGCTTGGTCTGTCACACCAGCGGGATTCTTAGGGAGTTGTGCATAGGTCTTGTGTGCTTGTGATGGGCTGGCCACTGCTGGGCTAGCTCAGCTGTGTAGCAGGCTTTCTATACAGGCTTTCACAGAAATTAGCTGTGTATTATCGGTAGTCTTCAGGAACTGGGGTGGCGTGTGAAGTCCCTATCCATGTCCTGGTGTGCTACGGGCAGTTCTGGGTTGTGCAGTGGACACTGCATGCAATCGGAGTCAGAGCTGGGTTCGAGTCCAGCGTTCTCTGACTTCTGTCTGCAAGGTGCTTCACCCCTCTGGGACGCAGTCCCTGCGTAAAAAGAGGATGGCGGTGGAGTACCTGCCCAGCCTGCTTCACTGGGTACCTCTGAGGATCCAGGCACTTCTGTAAGTGATTTGCCTGTGTAACCCTTCACACCCTGAAAACCCTAAGAGGGAGGCGTAGTGGTTATTCTCGTTTTGCAAAGGGTCGCAGAGAGAAGGGGCGAAACTGTACAACGGCTGTTACTGAAAGACCCTGGCAACAGCCCCGGGCTGCGGCCTTGCTCGCCGACCGCATGCCACTCGCTACAGGGCGACCGTGTCGGGTTCCGTCCCACACCCAGCCTCAGCCTCCTCGGGAGCCGGGAGGAATCTTCTGATTCAGGACATCCAAAGTCCCGTTTTTGCTTTACAAGTATCACTTCTGGATTCGCTCCTACCCTGTCCGTATTTAACCTTCTCTCTCTTTCCTTGCAGTTCGGCTTCATTGTAAACCTTTAGTTCTCTCCTCGAGGGAATTAGGTTGGTCTGCCAGTTGAGTAAATATGATTAAGAAAGTCAATACCCACCTGGGCAGGCATGACTCACTTCTTTCTAGTTAGCTATTCCCGTACATTTTAAAGCTAGCCATACAGAGTCATTACATTGGGGCTATTAACCTGTTTAATAGTGACAATAATAGGGTGTGACCCATGGCATAAATGCATTCAGATAAGAAAGAAAGTGGTTTTTTTTTTTTCCTGTAATTGCTTAGTCAATACCGTTTTCATGGAAATGCTGGCAAACAATCTTTTAGAAAGATCTTTGTCCCAGTCTTTCCCTCCTTCCTTCCTTCAGAGCTTCTAGACTCTTTCTGATCAGTAGGGATTAGCAAGATGGCCTCCTGTGTCCCTTCCGATGTTTTGATTGACCTGTCTTTTTGCTACTGTCGAGCCTCTTTTTATTTCATCTTCAGGGTGTGTGTCAGTACATTATGGTTGATATTTGCTTATTAACCTCTCAACTCAAAAAGAAGACTTCTGCTAACTTTGCAGAGCCGGTCCCATAGACAGGGAGTTAACCATTTTGGTGAGAGGAAATGAAACTTTTCTTAGGTTTATTAGACCACATCCTATAAATCTGTGGCTTATTATATGTCTGATTTCTAAAAAAGCATGGCATCACGGCCGAAGTTTTATTTTTGCTCCTTAGTCATTGAAACAAATATAGATATTGCTTCATTTCCTTGGTACTCTTATTTTTCAATACGTGTTATGTGCGGAAAATCTGGATTTACACAACAAAGTGCATTAGAGGGGAAGTATTTGCTTTATAAATCCGCATTATAACCGTGGATTAGCAAGCATTCCGTTAAGCCGAAATGTTTAATTTGTCCTGTGTCCCCAGCGTTGTGTCAAGCTGCATCAGTCGTGCAGGGGACGCCGACACGATGGGGGGCCCACATCACGGTCACCGGGCACTGGGGATGTGACTGCGCCGAGGTGTTCCTGATTACAGAGAGAAGCCGGATGAGGAAACAGGAAGGCTAATTCTTCTTGATGGCAAAGTTCTTCTTTTGACATGTTTCCTTCCAGTGTTTGAAAAGGTATTTTCAGAGTCGTTGGTGGGCTTGCAGCACGTGCGCCGCGTTTTCTGTCGAGAGTGCATCTCTTGTCACGGAGACACTTTCCTACGGCTGCCACTCGGAAGACCCTTCGTAGAGGTTCACCGGTGGTTGCGCGTTCCAGGAGCGGGTTCCCCTCCGTGTGCTCAGTCATTGCTGCAGTGCAAACAGACTTGTTTCCGGAGTTTCACTGTGACAGTGCATCGCATCTCATGCAGGAACAGGGTGTGAGTTGAACACAACGAAGACAAAGCAGCTCCGGACATTCCGGAATGTCTTCACGACGGCTGTAACCCGCGGCTTAGCACATAAGCACGTGTAACCCCAGATCGTTCTGTGCATGCGGACCAGCAGATTCACCCCCCTCCTCAAATTTATTCTCAGGGTGGGATGTCAAGTGGGACCACCTCTCCTATTTTGTCATTTCTCCTTTGTCTCATTCCCTCTTTGCAAAGCTTGTGTGTTGAATTCTTCTGGTTAAAATCAGCCCCAGTTTCATTCTCTGCCTTTTAACCATATAAATGGACACCTCACTGATCAGCTTGGAATTTCTGACACCTCAGTGAAGTCACATTCCCAGTGCATCGTGAACATGACGTAGTCACCCCCAACTTTACCAGCGCCCCTGCATGACTGACAGATATTGGACATAATTCGCACAGTGCTCCCCACTGGGCAAGCGGGCCCAGAAGGGGAGGGTCCTTCTGAGCCCTGTGTCCCGTGGTGTTTGCCATTCCTGGGGCTGAACGCTGTCCACACTGTTCTTTTCACTTCTTACCGTCCCCTCCCAGCCTGCGAAGCTGGTGTAGGAAGTAGGAAACCCAGGTGGCCTGCGTGGAGGTCCGTCCTCCAGGGGGAGGTGGGGGTGGTTTCTCCCCCTGCTCCAGGCCTTGTGGGCACCTGACACCCCTTGGGACGCCACCGGCTGTGTCAGGGCTCTTATCTCTGTGACCACCTCCCTTGTCCCCATTCCTCGTGAGTCACTTGTTTTCTTTGCATCTCTGTGACAAAGGTTATTAATAGAGAAGACTTGGGCCTTTGAGGAGTGACTTGTCATCTGCACAGTTTATTGTTTTGGGTCCTCCCCTTTTGTCATTTTCCGAGGTGCCACATTAGTTTTTAATGACCTAAACTGTGCCAAGGGTGAGTTTAAATTAGCCTTAAGATTTTTTATTCCTTACTGGCCCCCAAGTCAAAATACTTCCTGAGTACTTGAAGAGGGAGCGGATGCTTTTCACGGACGGTTTGACACTCAGTGCGTCTGTCTCTCTTTGTTGCGATATCTTTGTTTCTCAGAGTACTTTTTTATCATCAGTGTCTTCTGTGTCAGTGAGGTCGATGTCTGGGATTTGGGAACGGAGGAACCATGTTTCAACCCCGACTCCAGAACTGAATTTACCTATTTTTATTAAGGACACTTATTGTCAGTTAAGCAAAGTGGAAGATCTTAATTTTAATCCTCCCTGATCAGGCCAGTCCTGCGCACCTCATTCAAAAAATATTCCTTCGCCAGCAGTTGCCATCGTAGCAAGAGATGACACCAGGAGCCACACCGTCTTTCTCCCTGATTCCATACCCTCCCAGCGTTTTCTCCACCATATCTCTGCAAGTCCATTTCAAACCTGTTTGTAAAGAAAAATTTTCTGTTTGGTTTAGGGAGCAACGTGGTAAAGGTGGCATTTCGTTCCTGGTGGGGCCGGGTTCAAGTTTGGGTCCCCTTTCCATGGGCTGCCCTCACCCAGTCAGGCGGTGGCTGGGCCTCCTCTGCTTGAGCCGAAAGTGAGGAAGGAGGTGGCCTCGGAGTTTTCCAGTCTCCCTTACAAACCTCGTAGGACACGTCTCCTGTACACACGGACGTCTCTGGGGCCATGCCACCCGAGGCATGCCCACAGGCAGAGTGCCCACCAAAGCAGTGCAGGAGAGAAACATTTTTTTTTTTTTCTCTGGGAAAGTCTAAATGAGAGAGGCCTGTTCTCAGAGTGAAAATGTCTGTTTTGGAAAAGTTAGTTCCTTCTGACAAGGGAGAGTGGGGACGAGGAAGGAACTAAAGACACCAGAGAAAGAAGAAGTTAGAACGGAGGGTGGCGGGAAGGAACTGGGGTGACCAGAGGGCACACAGCTGCCCCACTCGGTTCATTTCCCTACCTCCCTGGTCACTTGGTCTGCCAAGCCTCGCCCGAGTCTCTGGGCGGTGCCCCCCAGTCCCCCTTGTGCCCTGGCGGTGGCCTCTTGCTGCTTAGGAAAACAGAGCTGGCAGGAGATGGTGTTGGAGTGAATGTGAGCCGGTCGGGGTCGGGGGGATCACAGGAGCTCTCAACCACTGCGCGCTCAGCCTGGCTCCTGCCTGCTGGGTTTCGGGCAGGCCTGGTGGCTCGCCAGGGGCCAGTGTGACAGGGGAGAGGCCCATTTCCCCCCGAGAATGAGAAGCCCCTCCACCACAGAGACCAGGAATGTGTAGCCAACCACCGGAAGGAAATCCAGTTTGTTGGTTGTTCGCAGCTCTGTCTCTTAGACAAGTTTCTTTCCTCTTGCCACTTTTACAAGAACACGTGAAAAGGATGGGCGGAGGCGAGCGGGAGGAGAAGTTGGCTAATGGCGTCTTTTACTGGTTTCAGAAGTCCGCACAGTTCCCGCAGGGGGAGGCACTTGTGTGCCCCTTCCTCTGCGTCTGGTCCGGATGGCGGATGTAGGGGTGGGGTGGGTTCTCGGCTCTCATGTTTGCTCCTAAAGAAAATGGGACACTTGCTTTTCCTTGGCCCTATTCTGCCCGGAACAGCAAAATGTACTCAAATCAGGTTTTGGCAGGGGCGAGGTGGGGGTGGGGGTGGGTGGTTAGCTTTCCTCATGCTGTCTTGCTTGGTTGGATCACCTGCAACTGTCTTTTTCGGATTTATACTTACTACATACATTTCTGTATATTTTTTGGTTTGGATTTTTTTTGTTGGGTCTGAGAACCAGATTACTTTTGAGATGTGGGATTTTTTAAAAAAAATTATCTTTTAAAGTATGTCACCCAGAAGAACTGACTTTGTTGGTCTGCAGTTTTATTAATTTGAACGTCCATTTGTATTCCGTCGTTGCCGTGAGGATACAGAACAGCCCCATTACCTTATACACACCCTCACACTATCCCTTAGTTATGGGACGGGTGGATTTCATTGGTATCATTCCTGCTCTTTGAAAAGTAGTGTTGATTTGATTCATCTCTTTCATCCAGAGGCTCTTCGTCCGCACCTTCCTCGGCGAAGGAGGTGAAGCCGTAGTGCTGTGGTGTCGTCAGCTTGGTCCTTACTGAAAAATCTTGGCCGGATGTTCTGTATTTCGCACTGGCTGTTCTTGCTTACACACCCAGAATGCTTTGGGCCACTTTCTGGATTTAGGAGAATTCAAGCTTATTCTGACCATGGCCAAAGAAAAATATAATTGCAAAGGAAATACGTCATCGCTAACCCTGTAGGCTGCAGAGTGAAACAAAATGACTTCTGGAACATTCTGTTTTGAATGATCTATATTATTCTTTCCCAGATGTCAGGATGGATTGTCGAGGTTTGGGCGTCATGTGTAAAGTGAAGATGGTGTATGTTTTGCTGACCTAACGTGGTCCTCCCAGACCGTTCTCACTTGTCCCATCACTTAGGTGAAAACCAGGAATTGAGAGCTTCAAGGAGCTTCCACGATCGCGAGTGCAACCCTACCCAGACTTTGGAACACGCTGGGACGTGCCTAGGAAGGCCAGAGCTGCTAGCTCACCTGCTCTGGCTCAGAGCTCATGCTTTTTTTTAGAGAAAGTGAAATGCAGGGAAATCGTGTGGTGAAGATCTTGTGTGTGTGTGCTTGTCCTACTCTTGGAAAACGAAGAGCAGTGACCTTAAAGGTCCCCTAGCTCGGAGTGTCACACTTGACTGAACTGTAGATGATGCCTCTGCGGTGGATTTTGCCAGGGAAGGTAACAGGAGTCGCACACATGTAAATTCCTGTGTAATCTAACTCCTGTCTTTGTAATTACTTGGAGACGTGCCATTTCAGCCAGTGAGAAGCGGGAACAGTGACCCAGTACAGAAAGCAGTAACTGTAGGGGAGAAAAAAGGGAGGAAACTCACACCCAGGAACATCGTCGAGGCTCTCCTGGTTTGCTGACATCTAAAATCGCTTCAGAATCAGGACAAAGAATTATAACTGCCTTCTACAAAATGACCCAGCTTTTTCATCCGTACCCCGTCTCCTCGCCTCTGTCTTGCCAGGCCGAAGGAACCTCTGAGTGTGGCACAGCCAGAAAGCATCCAAGATAGAGCTGAGAGGAGTAAGTTTTGCTGATAAAGAATCTGCCATTGTCTGGCAACAGGTTTTTGTAGCAGAATGTCCTCCAGGTGGAAGCAGAATGGTTTTCATTTAAAATAATAATAATAATAATAATAATAATAATAATAATAATAATTATGTCCTAAACAAAGCAAAGCAAGCACAGGTACCTGCGCAAAACAAGGGGAACAGAACAGCTTAGAAACAAGTTGCTTTTCTGCATCCTGACTAAATTAATAGGGCACTTTAGAAAGCCAGGGCTGGCACTCTGTTCATAAGTGGACCAAGTGGAGTTGTGGGGCCCGGGCACCTGAGCTATCGGATGTGCCTCTGGAAGAGTCTGCAGAACCGTCAGCCCCCCTCCGGAAAGAAAGTGCCGGCCATTTGTCTCATAGACTTGGAAACGTGATCGCATTCTACAACTATCCACACAAGAAGTTTTTTTTTTTTCTTTTCTTTTCTTAACTTGGGTGACAGATTGCATGTGAGGGCACTAAAAGATGAAAGCACTAAATATTTGCTTTAGAAAAACAGTGAAAGATTCTCTCATTCTCCCAGCTGAAAGCTGATGGGCTTAGAAGTCCATTAACAAAAATGACCGTCTGCCGTTTAACTTACCGCCACCCTCTGGGCGTGATTAACAAGTGGGGTAGAAAGTGAAGGTTGGACAGGGGAGGATGGCACTGGATTCGGTTCAGTGTTGATCTCCTCCTGGGTGTTCAGTAGGAAGGCCTTCTCAGTCGGTTTCCTATTGATAAAAAAGGATGTATTTGTTATTCCCTCTTTCAGACTGAGTGATAGAAGTCAGTATTCTCGCAAGCCTCTTTGGCATGAGATAGATAACTTGCCTCAAGAGAAGAGATGTGTTTTTGGCACTCGGTTATAGTTATTGCATGTGGCCAAGGTTCTGTGAATTCAAACCCTGACTTTGTGACTGGCTTGTTGAGTGACCAGAAGCATGTCACTGAAACCCGTTGAGGCTTAAGTTTTTCCGTCTACAAACAGGTACGCTTTTGTACCTATCCTCCTTCATTTATTGGGCGATTTCAGTGATTTAATGTCTATGAGGCAGATGGTGTACGTGGAACCTGGTGAACATCTGTCAACATTAGTTCTTATTTATTAATTCGCAGTATTTTTAAATTCATCTCTTTGGTGTGGGAGGAAGGAGACATGAGCTCTGTCCGTGGAAGGGGCGTGGTTTCATATTAATACCACCCACCATTTATTAAAAATCTGTCAGGCATTGCGTTCAGTTTTTCATAAATATTCTTGTTTCACCCTTATAACTACTCCATGAGAAAAAACTAATATTTTTCTAATTTTGTATATAAATAAGCTAGTAGTCATGTTTATTGAGTGGTTACTATGGTTTTAGTGGTTTTCATATACTAACTTATTTAATCCTCCCTACAGGTAGGAATTGTTTTCCCCATTTTTAAAGAGAAGAAAAATGTGGCACATATTTAATTTTTTTTTTTTTGGTGCCGGGTTCCCCTGAGAGTAATTGGTTAGGCCCGGGATTTGCAGCGTGGGTCGTTCTGTGTTTGCAAAGCCGGGGCGCGCACCTCCCCAGTGCACTGCCACGCTCTGTTCTCTGCCATGGCGATGGCCCCAGCTCGCTGTGACCACGTGTGAGAAGCACTGAGCAGACGCACAGATGCTCTCCAGATCCGCTGGTCCATGATAGTTGGGAAGAAAAATCTTTATTACCGGAAGTTGTGGCTTCTGAGTCTCTCAGCAATTGGCAGCATAGATTTTTGTTTTGTTTTGTTTTGTGTGTGTGGTTTTGTTTTTTAAATAATTAGAAACAGTTAGGCTCTTGTTACCACCCACAGTAGAAATTGTTTGGATCCCGCAAATTAAGGGAGAAAAAAATATGGCCGTTTGGTGGAATGATGAAAACAGGGCTTTAAAGAGGAAAGTTTCATTTTGGAGGGTGAGCTTTAGATGTGCACATGCTAGGGAGTCCTTGGTTTCTCTCTCTCTCTCTCTCTCTCTCTCTCTCTCTCTCACACACACACACACACACACACACACACACACACACCCCTGTGTCTGAATTCAGAATCAAATAATGTTAACAGTGGTTGCCAGTGATGGGAAGGATTATGTACAAGATGGCTCTGGGAGGAAACCCACATTTTTTTGTACTTATTAATGGTATGTCTTTTGTGTGAGTGGGTGTGAGGACCGAGCGCATAAAGCATATACTTGCACGGTGTGTGGTCCCTTCGGCTGCATTCCATTACTCACGATGCTGGGCGAAGTGAGGAGGAGGAGGAGAAAGCCTTCGTACAGCTTCGGAAGTTTCTATTAGATGGACCACATCATTGAGGCAGGAGCAAGCCAGTCTTCTTCCCAGGTCAAGAGGGTTGAGTGTAGCTCAGACTCTTGGTTTCTTAGGACTGCGCCGTAATTAGCTAAGCTGTGCCCCCACTTTAGTGCAAGGAAAATTGGTGTCTTTGCATATATGCTGTTCCCCTCACCCCCACCCTCGATGCCTTCGGTCAGGTCAGACATCTGTCCATTAGAGATCCTTCGCTCCCTCCTGTCCTCACCAAAACCTTCCTTGTAGTTCCAAGGCTGTTAGTGGTCACATGGGTAGAGATGATTTCCTAATACTCGTGGGAGCTCGAAGGATTTGCCTTTGTGAAGGAAGGCACAGCCCACTGGAGGGGTGTCTCTCTGTGTGTCCCAACTTAAACCGCATTGCTTTTGACTTCTGTGATGATTCCCAGGCAGCGTCCTCTTGCCATCCTGACTTGTTTAGATTTATGGGTTGTTGGCAAGCAGCTTTTTGATGCTATTGTTCTCTTAGCCAGAGGCCAAGATCCCTTGTGGAGCTGTGCCTGAATTTAATAGATGTCATCTGGACACCAGGGAGGGCGCAGAGAAGCACTGGGGGGAATGACTTGGAAGCGAGTTTCTACCTCTAATGCTGCAGTCTCCCAGCCTCTTCTTTGTCCCTCTCGGGGTAGTGCACTCAGAGTAATTATTTTGGTGGTACCACAGTGCTGGTGTACCACACCCTACAATTTTAGGACAAAGCGTACAGTGTCCTAATGGACTTGCAGAGGACCTAAAAATACATGGTAAGCTGCCCGTTCAATTCGATCTTGAATGTCTCAGTATCGTTGGGCTCTACCCTGGTTGTTTACCATTCCTAAAGATCTGTCTATTTCTTTTGTCCTTCTAGGAGTGCATATTCTATTCTTCTGGCTGTCTGGGGGCCTGGTTCGCAGGCCGGGTTCTCAGGAAGACAAAACACTGTCATTTTGGTAGCTTCGCAGATGGAGCAGTAAGGAAGACTAGAAGTTTACGGAGCTACGCAGGGAAGCAGACGGAATCTGTCAGACATCGGACTTATGACTGATAGCTGTCAGCTTGACTTTGTGGGACAGGCATCTTCCTTTACCGCTTCTGGACACAAACCATAAAAATACCTACAAAATTGGTCTTGTTAACTCCAAAGGTGACATGGTAGGGACAGTGCTTGGGACATCTGGAGTCCATTTAGCACAGTGCCGTTGGGCACTGCCGGGCCAGGCGCTGGTCTCCTGTGAGATGATGGATTGAGTCCTTCTCTTCCAGGAGTGTCCCCTCCAGCTGGAAGTAATGACTCGATTCCCGGGGAAATTCTGTCCCCTTTTGGTTTTCTACAGAGTCCCAGTTCACCCCTGCCTGTTCCTTTCTGAGGCAAGAAGTCACCTCCCGAGCTCCTGGAGACCTCAGACCTCTCTCGGTGCTTGGGTCCCTCCTTCCTGGTGTGAGTGGTTTTGGTAGCGAGGCCGCCAGGGAAAGCTGTGTTAGGGTGTTTTGTGGGCAAGTCCACCTTTGAAGTTTGGGGTGTTACCAGGGCTGTGGTTCCCACCACAGCCTAGGCGCTGCCAGACCCCTTCCTCTGCTTCTCCACTCCCCCCTTTTGCCTGATAACCGGGAACCTTTGGGTCCCATTCTCCCTCTCTTCTCTTCTCCTCCATTGGACCCATCCAGTGGGATTTCTCACCATATTTCTGTTCTTGCTCATTCATCATCAAATGTTTCCTCTACCTTTCTTCCAGTTGCAAAGATTTAAGACACATCCCATCCAGGCTCCAGGCAGACCCGAGTCTCTGAGCATTCCAGCTTCTTACGGTTTAGAAGGCTGGGTAGGCAAAGTGATTTTAAAGCACTATAGCTCGAGCTATTTAGAGTAGGACAAACAACCCTCAGGGCTCCAGTAATTAATGTTTTTAGAACCCCAATTTATTAAGAAGAGTTTGTAGTCTCCAGTATTTAAAAAAGAAGTTATCTAGGGAGATTGACTGGGTGTAGAGAAGCACTGGGGGGTAGGGGACGTCTTGGAAGTGAATTTCTACCCTTGACTGGGTAAGAAGATAGTAATAAATTGAATGTTACCTACCAGATACTGGGCTCTTGGTAAGATTATTGTGCAAATGGACCAGAACTTCTGGTGCAAGACACATAAAATAACTCAGGTCAGAGAAATGGCCCTGGGTGACCTAAAAGTATTGTTAGTAGACGTTTAATTCCTTGAGCAACTAACCCCAACCAGAATCTTAGAATTGTGAGAGCTGACTGATGACCCAGACTTAACTGTCCCATCACATTCTCTCTGTAAACCTGGGGAGACTGAGGCCCAGAGAGGGGGTGACCGCTGGAATGTCATGTGCTTGTGTAGCCGGATAGCAGTAGAATCAAGACGAGTATCCAGACCTTGGCTTTTCTCTGTTCTGCTACCTCCGATTTAAGGCAGAGTTTGATTTTGTGAACCATTCATGTTAAGTGCCATTCATTTCAAACTCTCTGGATTAGTGTGAGAAGTTCAGTGTGTTCAGTATGAATTCACTTCTTTTCCACTTGAGAAATCCTGATTTTCCGGGATGGCCTGGGTGTTGTCCTGGTGATGGGGTGGCTCGTGGTGGTGATGAGGATGGATTAATTAATAACAATCAATCCCTGAAGTTTAGAAAGAGGTGAGCTGGAGTTCAGACACCAAGAGTATTGGGAACGAATGTGCTTTAGCAATGCATAGAAAATCAGATTTTGCCGTCCATATGTGTGGTTTGAAAGAGGGAGGAAAAACTAGTCTTCGGCAGGGAATTTTGTCCTCTTACCTAACCCACCACCTTCTTTCTGGGCTTTTGTTTAAAACTAAAGCTTTACAGATGTGCGAAAATGATCCTTGAGAAACAAGTTTGACACCAATACTGTGTGATAAAACTCGGAAAGTATCTAGGTTGGGTTCATCAGCGCTTGAACTCAGAGCAACCCTGACTGAGTTGACCACAATAGGAATGGATTCCAGAGTTCACTAGAGACTTTCACATTTTTTGCTAAGAGCTCTGTTCTGCCCCTTGCACCCCCCATGTCCCGTAACTGGGAAACAAGCTGGTGTCCTGAGTTGAGTTGGGCAAGTGTGTTTTGACTTGCAGCCCATGCTGGGAGTGAAGCTCTCATTATGTAATGTTAAACTGGGCCCAGAATGTCAGCTGGGCTAGACCTGCCAAAGCTTGAAGAGTTGGTTGGGAATGGGCTATGTTTAGTATGACTAATCCAAGTTGGCCGGGTAAAGGAGTGGGTGGATGTCTCGGGAGGAAGGCATGACTTGTGCTATTTCGAATCTTAGCACTTTGTGTAAACTCCGCAGCAGCCTTCTCCCCCTCCCCCCCCCCCCCCAAAAAAAAAAAAGTTGAGCTTTATGACCAACTAGTAAAATCAGGGGATGTTGACCGGTACTCAAGATTGCTGTAGATATCTGTGATCAAGGCATCATGGTATTTCACTGGCAATTAAGGAAGTAACATTTTTTGGGTTTTGTGAAATGGTGTTTTTTAGAGTAGCCTGTATTAGTCAAGGGTTGATGTCAGGGAAACTTAGTAATTAAAGTCATTATACAAAGTAAACATTAGGTTCCTTAATGAAGATAGCAATAAACGCTAACAACATTTATACAGATTTAAAGTAAAGAAAGAGGTGGGCTATTTTCCTAAAAGGGATTCCACAATATAAATTTTATGTCTGTCTGCTGACCTTCTTAGTCTTTATTTGGGGGCCCTTCACTCCCTTTGCCCTCTTTCTGGCTGCCCCCCTCCCCAGCTTCCTCTTGGCTCTTCTTAGGGGACAGAAGAATCCCATTTTTATGCAGATGTCTTGCTTTAAAGGTAGAAATAATCAGGAACCACTTTGCACAGTGATCCTGAAACACAATGTGGTCTTCACTCCCCACCAGAAAAAGGTTGCATTTCGCTGGGGACGGTTTCGCTGGGGACGGTTTCGCTGGGGACGGTTTTGGTGGGGATGGCCGAGACCAGGCTCTGCCCTGCCCGAGGTACAGGGGCGACTGCTTTTGTTCCTTCTCCGATGAATGGAAGTAAAGTGTGCACTGAACCTGGAAACACCTCCTTTTGTGTCCACTGCTCTCCTAACACAGGCCGTTAAACTTGGGGCAGTCGCTCTTGATGGGGCATTGAATGGCGCCAGCATTGGGGGGGGGGGGCTCACACTGAAGCCATTGAGGGCATAGAGATGCCCTTGTTTTCTGAGTTTTAAGAAAAAGAGGGAGACTCAGGGACTCCAGGCATCAGTGTGGCCACTGCACTGACTGCTTTTCTAGGTCTGCGCTATACCCGAGGCGCTGCCCAACCAGAGAGGTCAGCGTGGGCAGGAAGCACTGCGGAGCCCCTGCGGTAGAGACGTGGTGCCCCCGTGTGCATCCGAGTAGGATGCTGCCTGCCTTGGTCCCAGCCATCATTTCTGCAGGGAGGGTGCTGTTTTCCTCCAGCATCCAAGTTAAAACCCACCTCTTCCACCTTAGGAATAACCCACTCTCCCGATCCCCTGCCAGCGACATTTTTGCATAACTTCCCTGTTGCCATCTGGTCTTTCAGAGGCACTTCTGATCTTAATTATAGCATTCCGCCTTTGTTTATTTAAAAATCAGAAGGCAGATAGGCCAGTGAGGGTTTATCTGTACTAATTGTGCCAACATACCTGCCAACTGTCCCCTCAGTAAAGGGAACCGCGCTACAAACCCTACCGACAGTGTTTACACACACACACGCACACACAGCACATGCATGCACACACACAGCACATGCACGCGCATGCACACACACTCTCATGCCGTCTAACCCAATGTGTTGACCGGAGGCAGAACTATACTTTCAGCTTTAGAGTTCCCATACTAGCCTTTTCTATCCATCCTCTGCTGTGTAGTGTTGACTCGAGGAGATTTAGCACAGGGCTGGGAAGAGTCAGTTCTGGGTTCAAGTTCAGACTCTGCCACTACTGTGTTATCCTGGGGAGATCATTTTACTCGTTGGGAGTCATAGTTTTGCCATTTATAAAAATAGGGGGAGCAGCACTCACATCCAGGAATGATGTGGGATGTAAATGAGCTATTTAGGTAGGAAAGGCTAGAGGATGGGTTAGGTATCTCTGTACAGGGGCCATCCAGTGTCCCTGTACCCTTTGTAAACTAGAGTTTTGATGCAGGGGACTCTGTTGCCCATCTTTTGAAACTTAATGTGTGTAGAGTTCATGTTGCAGTTTTTTACCTGTCTCTTGATAATTTTGCTATTTTAATTAAACAATTTCTTTTACAATGTATAGTATTTTGTTGGTGTTTTAAAAAGTTACTCTTGCTTGAAGATTGTAACAAATTTCACACTTTGAAAATATACTCCGTTGAAGCCACTAATGAGACATGATTAGAAAACTTTTAAACATCAGTCTTATCCTCTTTTTAAAACATTGTAATTCTGGGCTTCTTCCCTTGGATTTAAGAAACTCTTCTGTTAGAAGAATCAATTCTTATAGATCTCTATAATGTCTAGGTAAAGTATTCATTTTTAGAAAAATAGTATCTTTTTAGATAACGAACATTTAAAAAAATAATTTTATTTAAATTAATTTTAAGTATACAGTACTAGGTAATGAACTTTTAATTGTTATACTAAGTTCTGATACCTTTTTCATCAGACTTTCACAGTCTGAACAATAGTTTAAAGAAATCAACTTTAGGAGTTGTGTTTAAAGAATTTCTGATTCCAACATTCTTTGAAATATTTTGAGATTTTCTACTGGAGGTATTATTTTTTTTCAAGATTTTTTTTCCTAAATAGCATTCTAGTAGTATCATTTTTATATACAAATTCCTGCAACAAAACATTTCTTGAGCATCTATCCAGTGCTAAATTGTTGGCTCTTGACCTCTATATCTGTTTGTTTTATCTAATTTATAGTTGGAAAAGCAGCTAAAAATGTTAAGAGTTTATGCCAGTACTTTGAGGAGTTATAGTTTATTTAGCCCTGGAATGAAGTACAGAAGTTCCAGAAAAGCCCACACTGTGTATTGGGTCAAAGAAAAAAAATCCAAATTCGTATTAATTGGTATTTGTGATCATTCCCTGAAAACCAGTGATGTTTCTGTCCCAAGCATAGACTGATTTGGCCAACTGTAAGGGGTCAAGCAAAATAGCCAGCAGCCGAGTCTAGTGTGGTGTGAAAACCACACTTGTCTGATTGTTAGCGCCGTTTCCCAAGTCCATGTTGTTCTCTGACCTCCAGTTCAGATAGCTGTTCATCTTTAGACGATTCAACAACATAATTTAGCATTTGGGATTCTTTAAAAAGCTACAATAGGGGTGATTAAAAACTTGTGCTTCTTCTGTAGCATGTGAAGCAAGCTTTTCAATTATATTTTTCAGGGGTCAGAATAATTGGAGTTGAACATTGAGCTGGGTAGTTACAGAACTGGATTCTATTTGAGATTAAGTGACTTTGACTAGATTATACCGTCAGAGTACACAGAAATGCACCTGTTGGTTAGTTCTTTGACTGTTCTAAGTAATTATCGTCCTCCCTAGATTGTAGGCTCGCTGAGGGTAGGGACTTTTCCCTGTTTGGTTGTCTAATTTATTCCCATTGCCTATAACAGTGCCCAGCATGAAATAGACATTGAATTAGTATTTATCAAATCAGTGAATGAATCTTGAAGGTTTCTGCTGTATTCATTACAACAGCATCAATAATTATTTCTCCTCCTTTTTCATTTGCTGAAATTACTAACCAGCCAATGTTGAATGAGTCCTTCTAAATCCTTTGAGCGTGTTTGTTTTTCTGAGTATAGAGTGAAGCTGTTGTCATGCTAGACTTTATTTGATTACGAGAAATAGCCCCTCCCCACTTTCCTTGATGAGAGGTGCTAGACAAAAACAAGATGGTTTTGGGGAAAGGTGAAAAAAAACCACTGCCGTCCAGACTGTACTAAGATGCTTGGTTGCATTCAGAACTGGTTTCACAGTCTGCTTTTCGCAGGCGATTGCAACATGCTTTCCATCTGGGCCCCATGGAGGAGTGTGCCGCTCCAGCTCCTCACTGCGGCGGGAACATTGGCACGGCCGCCGCCGGAGACGGCCAATGGGCGTTGCTGCGGTGGCGGCATGACATAATCTAATTTTACTTTATTATTTGCTGGATGTGCCCATTGTATGTTAGCCTCTGGGTGTGTTTACAAGGAGCTTAGGAAAGAGGTAGAGACAGTCTTGTCTGTAAAAGCCGTCTTGCCAGCGTAAGGGCCAGGCATGCTCACACGCACACACACTCTCTTCCTTGGCATCCAGCACCAGCACTGGGCCAGGGGTAAAGATCGCTGCCATCCAGTAAGTAGCTCGAAAGGCTCAGAGGGATCTGCCTTTCTAAAATCTCCTCTTCAGCGCTGTGATTTCCTGTGGCGGCAGCTTGCTACGTGTTTGTATGTGTGCGCGCGCACACGCATACACACACACACACACACACACACACACTAATTTCTCAGAGAACACACGTGTGTTGTAAAGGCCACGGCAATGCCCTGCACTTACTTAGTAGAGTTTAAATCCACTTGCTGGATTTGGGTGACTTTCCCTGGCAACATTCCTAAACTTGCTGTGAAAAGCAAAGGCTCGAAGTCCACAAAAACATCGTTTATCGGTTAATGAAAACCAAGGAATGTCGGCACGAGATCCTGCCGCTGTGAACCGTCACCTTCCCCCTAATGTGTAGGCGGCAGGTTGTCTTCATCCAGAGACGGGCCATCATGTGTTCAGGCATATGAAGCGATAAAGGAAGGCGAGCTTGGCCAACGTCCACATACTCAGATTCTTTAAAGAAGAGAGAGAAGGTTTTTCCCTTAATTATGCTTTTCTGGTGAGTTTCTATATGTCGCTGCCGTTCATGAAATGGCTTCCTCCCCTTCTAATTCACTGGTTAGTTTCAGCTTGGTTCTAGCAAAGAGTTACATTTATTTGTAAAGCAGATACCCTTTACAGTCACCACATTCCCTTATTTTTGTCGTATTGCTGCCGCGGTACTTAATTAGGGGCCTCATGGGCGACAGGAGTCTTTGGGTTCTGTAACGGAAAACCAGCCCCCATGTACTGACCATCCAGGTCTGTCCTGTCAAATCAGGGAAACCTTGACAGCTTGCAGGCTCCCAGGCATCCCTCCCTGCGGTTCATTGAGGAGGTTAGCAAGCTAAGTTCTGATCCAGCAAATGAGTGCAAGAGTCCTCATTGTTACTTTGAAATATTTTAATTTTGATCATATTGGCAACTCCTAACTTTTATTAAAGCAACTCAATGTGGTTATTTCATCCGCAACCCCCACTCCCATCCCCCACCCATACTTGATTGGTCAGTGGCTATGAAGGCACAAATCACAGGGACTAGGGCGTCCTCGCTCCCAAGGACAGCTGACCTGGACTAGATGCAAAGGCCAAGTTGATGAGTTCTCTTCAAGGGGGCTCTGTGTGGCTGGCAACCTTGCCTTGAGAAAGGAGGCGTGCCACCTTTAGAAATTGTGACCCTTCATTCTTGTTAGTCTTCACATACACTTACCTAGTCCCCAAGAGCTTTGCTGTCTCTCCTTTCCCATCAACATTTAAAGAAATTAAAGTTAATTTCATTTGTTTTCCACCATCCAAATTGGGGAAGCTACAAATAAATGAGGCCATTATAAACATCTTAAACCCAAGGAGTTCTACTTTAGTCAGCCAAGGATCTCTTTTGAAGAGGGAGAGGGAAAACTAAATAATTGAGTCAGGTGTGTTTTAAGATGTGAAATCTGAAACAGTCTTTTGAGAACCAAAATGCGAAGCCAGTCGCTTAGCCTCGAACTTTGCACCATGACTCTGCTTTTCAAAATGTAATGGCCACCGGAGTGGGTTTAGCTTGACCATCGGCTGTTAGAGGTCACATACAGTCTCAGTAGTTCTTAGAATCTTAATAACGACCTGTAAGTTTTCGGAAGGAAATGCTGATGAATAATCCTGCAATTGCTTTGCCTGGTACTTTATCGAAGTGCTGTCCTCAGTTCAAATGTTTGCTCCGGCACCATCGTTGTTGTTGTCGTAAATCAGAAATGCTTATCCATCAGTCGCCTGGTTGGGGAAAATGTCATTTGTCATGTAGCACTTTCTCAAGGAGTATTTGGAATGTTCTTTTCTTTTTTCTTTTTTAATACCAAAATATATAATGATCTTTGTCCTAAGGACATATTACCATTGTGATTCCTGTATAGGATTTTTCTTTATCGATGCTGGTTTGTAGGTTCTAGAGACTCCACTTGGTATTCTTTGCATCCTGATCAGAAGCTTCGACTTTCTGGTCCTCAGTGGAGAATACATCCTGTGATGACTTGTGGGTGCCCTTAGTGGAGGCAATGGTGTGTGGTCTTGTGAGAACGCAGAGTGTTAGCAGGTCTGTGTTTTCCTCCAGCATGGAGTTTTGTCATTTCTAATGATGACAATCCATCAGTCTACACAGTTCAAAATGAAGATAAATTGAATTAATATATGTGAGTTAAATGACTCATTGATATAATTATACTGTGAAGATTTCTTTAGTGTAACCTAACACATTTAGTGGTGTTAATTGTAATGGCTTTGCATGGGAGCATTTAATTTCATAAGCAAACAGAATAATTTATTAATTCTCAAAAAGCTATTTCAAGGCCTAGTCTTAGAGAGCAAGAGTGTATATTTAACTTGATGTCAACTGCGGTCTTAGTATATGCTTTGCCTCATCAAATTGGAAATCGCTGAGAAATTTTTAATTCCAAATTTTATTAGTATATAACCACTTGTGCCCCATTCAACAGTGTATTGAAATGAAAGTGGGAAATGGGTACCCTCTAGTAAATCTTAGTAAGTTATTGAAGATTGAAGAACACTGAATAATAAAACAGTTCTAATTGCAGTTAAAGCTATATTGGCGGCAGATATGTCTGAATGAGGATGATAAAACAGCCAAGGATGAGCATTGGATGGCGAACTCGAAGAGGAGTAATAGATTAAATGCAAAGCTCAATTCAAATATTTTGCGAAATGTAGGCATGCTGTGTAAACCCATTTTTTGCTGAAAAGCATGTTTTCTCTCATGTCAGAAATGATCACAGGAATCCTTTTAATATTCATTTAAATAGTTTTTAATTGGCTTCAGAGAGTTGAAAGTTCAGCATGAAGGTGAGATCTAAGCTTACTAATTAGATCGAATGCAGTTTGACTCAAAGAGCAGACTTGATAATTAAAGAATTTCATACCAAATACATGTTTTGAAAACATTCTTTGCACATCCTTGAGGTAAAAATGGCTTTCCCAAAAATTCCCATTTTTTCCCAATAGAAATTACTCTTAAAGAATGATTATAAAACCTTGTGTTGCTTGTTAGAAAATGACAGTCCGTTTATCAGAGCTAACCTCTCATTTGTTTGTCACTGAGCTGACATCCTGTGTTCAGGTTATTCTGAATTTTTTTTCTCTATCCAAGCGGAATTTTGACTTGCATGGAATGTTGTGATGAACACAAGTTGTTGTGTCTTGTGTTTTCCCCCAAGTTGTTTGATGCTGTTGAAATGGAAGGCTGAGTAGAAGGGGGCACTTAAGCAGTGAAGGGTTTTTCTTTGTAAATAATAGATCAAGAGCACTGGATCTGTATCTAATGGAGCTGTGTGCAGCCTCCGTTTCAAGGACAGCGCGTGGTTTTAAAAACCACAACTACCGGCCATCCTGTCTGCAACCTGTGGTCAGTTTTGTGACTGTGTCTGTATGTGAATTTGCTGGCTTCTTGTGATTCGCCTTTGCCTTCCCCCCTTAAATGGTTTGCTGGAACGTCATAGTTTATTTCATGCACTTGAAAAAGCCCCAAACAATATATTTTATATATGTATAAAATGTTACAGATATTATGTATGTTTTGTATATAAAAATCGTATTACATAGAGAGATATCTGTCCACTGTCTATATCTAGAGAGACAAATACCTCCTTA
Organism: Rousettus aegyptiacus; assembly: GCF_014176215.1. NCBI lineage: Eukaryota > Metazoa > Chordata > Mammalia > Chiroptera > Pteropodidae > Rousettus > Rousettus aegyptiacus. The sequence goes on from NW_023416309.1 coordinate 48,395,001, forward strand.
CTGGTTCCTGTTTTCTGTAATTAGAGAATGATTTAAGGAAGTTCGGTCCTGTTTTACTAAAATGTTTGAATGAACCTATTTGACTATGATGTGCTCTACTAAGAAAACGTCGATGTATGTAGCTGACATTACTGCAGAAAGTAGTTTATCATAACAGCAGAAAAATTGGATTGGTAAGGTTCGTAAACATGCTTTCTTGATAATTTGATGAAAAATTTAATTGACCATCTTCTTTTCATTTCCCCCTTTCCCTTTGGAGTTGATAAATTTATTCTTCTATTTGCTGGTTTGAATATATATTTGAAAATCATAGGCTGAATACTCAAAGTATCGTTGGGATAATTCATACTATTCTTAAAAGCATAATAGGGCTTTGTTCCTCCTGAATTTGAATTAGTTATACTTTATTATTTGCAATCTAAATATTATACCTAATTAATATTTTTCCTTGTATTGTTAGGGTACAAACATGCAGCAGTGTCTTAAAATATTTAGTCTCTGTCAAAAATGTCATCGAAAATAGAAAAATAAACAGATGTTAAATGTCAAATAAGAGTCTGTATAAATAAAACAAAAATGCAGATAAAATCTAGAGATTCCTTTGATTATTTCTGAAATAGTTTATAAGATTATAGAGTACTTTAAATGGAAACAGTTCTTTTTTTCTAAGTGCATCTCATAAATTTGGGCATGTTTTTAAAAGGGTTAAAAATAATTTCCCTATAAAATAGGTTTCTAGGTAATAGATTTTATCCCAAATATTTTAATATTTTTATTACAGATAAAAATATATGTTGGAAACTAATGCTTTTAGTGCACCACTGTCTTGAAAGAAAATCATTAATCTTCTGAAACGTAAGCGTAAAGTTGATCCATTTTAGCCTTCTTGTCCATGAATCGTTGATTATTGGTTTTGAAGGAAAGCGCAGAATGAGTGTGTTTTGAATTTTAACTTTGAAATCATAGATGTACAACATGTTCGTTGCAGTCAAATCACAAGCAGAGAGAGAACCCATTTGAACTAATTTTTTAAAGCATTCATGTCAGGGCATTATTTATAGGAATGATAAGTTTCAGATTTTAGGTTTTAGAAAGTTGAGGTTGGCCGTACTTCAAATCTACGATTTAACTGCTTTGAAAGAATGACTTTGCCTGTCTTCAGGGGGAAACAAACAACTTAGGGACATCAGTTCATTCTTTTGCAGCCTTTCATCCCTAAGTATAACAAATTGTTTCTTTTATTAATGTGATACTTGCACTATCGAAGCAGTTCTTAGGGGAAAATAATCAGGAAGACATGCTTTGCTTCGCACATGCTGCAACCTGAAATATGTTGTTAATGTTCCTTGAAGGAATTTTCTTCTCTCTCTTTTTCCCCTCTCAACAAATACAGCTAACATAATAGAAATTGCAGAAAAGGATACAATGAGATTTCTTCCCCTTCTCTCACAGCATGTTTTGGTTGGCTAGGAGAAACCAAGCTATTGGAATATGATTATTCCTATTTAAGGGGAAAAAAATGATATAATTTGTCATCTTACCAGTTCTCGGCATTCTGTGTGGTGCGCGCTTAGTCAGTGCCGGGAAAACAGCGGTCTGACAGCTAATAGATATCTCTGCCCTCAATTGTTTAGACATTTTTGTCTTTTGTGACATTGAAGAAAAGACAAGGAAGGGAATGGAAGCAACTAAAAAATGTCAAAAGATCAAAAAATCAATGGGCCGCAGGAATGCGATCTGTTTACCAGGGGGTGGCTGCGCGCTCTGTGCCGCCAGAGGTCCGAGGCGTGGCGTCTGGGGTGGGAGCAGAGTCGGGTCGCCTCCTCCCCGGGAGACCCCGGGAGCCGTGTGACAGCGCGCGAGGCAGCGCTTCACAAAGCAAGCACGTTAGCGCGCGCCCCGCGCTCCCGGGACCCCCCGCGGATAAATAATAAAAACACACGAAAGCTCGTCTTCTAAGACGGCCCGAACCAGTTTTGGGGTGCTGTGCCTTTCCATCCATTTCCAACCATTTCCACATTCGTTAGGCTCAGCCCAGTAGATGGGATGTAGGATTTACTCGTGGGCATTTTAATTTTCCGGTCAGGGGAGAGAATACTTGACGTTTTTATTTATTTATTTATTTGATTTTGGAGGGAAAAAAGTCAGTAAGAGCGAAATGGGTGATGATGGGGGGCGGGGGCGCGTCAGGCAGATGAGTAGTAGTTTTTTCCCTGGCTTGAGCTATCTGGACAAGGCTTGCTTATGTCTTGGGGTGCTCAGTGGTGGGGGTTGAGATTTTATTTAATTGAAAACTTGTCTCTTAGGACGAGATAGCGTATGCAGATAGTAAGACAATTTTAATTTAATAATAGGTGATTCAGTGTTGGTGGCTTTCCATAAAAACTTTTGGGTTTTGAACTAAAGACCTTTAGTTGCCTTTTCTCTTTCCTTTTTAAAACTTTTCAGCCAACTAGTTTTGTGCGTGTGTGTATGTGTGTCTGTGTGTGTGTGCGCATGTGTGTGTGTGTGTTCACCGCACATTTGCCTTACAAACAGTGACAGCCTAGGAGAATGGAGGGACCCTAAAAGGCGAGGCTGCAGTGTGTTGGGGAAATTTCTTTCCCAAGCCTTGTAGTCGCTATTTGATAGCAAGTGTGGTCCAGCCTGCATATTTTATAAACTTTCTATTAAAGTTGGGGCATGTTATCATAAAACTCAATTGCGATACTTTGTATTACGCTCTGGGATTGAGAGATAGACATAGGATTAAAAAAACAATTTCTAGGCATTTCTAGATGATAAATTTAATTTTCTTTGCTATTTGGAGGTCTTCTTTGAAAATGCAATTGTAATGAACGCATTCAGAACTGGAGAATAGATTTACCCTTGGCTTCAAATAGTCGACGTTATCAGGCGCTGTCATTCGTTCCTTCCTATTTTCGGGCTGCTAATTGATGTTTTTGATGTCAGCAAGAAAATTGAAGAAAATGTCATGTGTGAACCAGTGCGGAAGTTAATAAGATTGACTTCGTTGACAGAATTTACAATGAGAGCAGAGACCGCATAATGGGACCGCTGCGAATTCTTTGGAGTCAAAATTGACACCTCACGCTAGGCCAGTGGTCGATAGGAGAGATGGAACATTTGGGAAAGTTCCTAATCTCATTTTTCCCCCCTTACCTTTTGGTCTCCGATGGTTATTTAGTTTCACCAGCAGCTGTTTATCCAGGGGGCTATTGCTTCGGACCTCGCTGGGGCCTTAGTTCAGGCTCCCGGTGCCACCAACAATGCTTATTTTTTATGCTGTTTTGAGTTTGAAAGCAAAAGAGTCTTAAAAAGGTTAGATTAAGATGTGTCTTAAGGAAAGATATACTAATATCGGTCAGGGTCATTGCAAATGCTTGGGTTATGTGCAATAAAGCCAAAACGCAAATCCTTCTCTGAATAAAGAAACCGAGTTGGCACTAAGATTAGTCCTTGAACATAACAGGCTCTAACTTGCAAGCAAAAAATAATAAAAGTTTGTGGCTACATGTCCCCGAACTCCCCAAAGAAACATTTTAGCCATGGTGTCCCTTAAAGTTATTTTTATGAGTTATTGAAAGTTTAATATAATAGTTTAATTTTCCAGTAATGCAGCAAAGTTTATTGGATTTGTGTGTATAATTATGGATTGGATTAGTTGAGTTTGGTTCAGTGCATCTGATTATCTTCTGGCCTTTAGGGAAATGCGCTAAAACCCTAATATGTCCAGTACCCCCAAGCGGTCTCTTTTTGAAGGCGCCGCACAAAATGTGGTCTCTACCAGCACTCGGCCTCCAAGGATCTTCAGTGAGAGACATTATTCTTGGAATATCCAATTAATTCCACGGGCAGTGATCAGTTAGCGCTTCTTCTTCCTTTCTCGCCATTTGAAATGCTAACACAATGAATATTTTCTCATTGGTCTGTGTCCCTCGGCTAAGCTGTTGCCGCGGGCTGAGAATTTCATCGACTGATGAGACCAGAGGCTCCGCCAATAAAAGGTTACAGTACGTGATTTGCATGCCAAGTGGGGTTTGGTTTCATGAACTTAAGAGTTCTTTAACTTTTATTTGACTTTTTTCTTTTGTTCAAAGTAGATTGAGGGGCGAGTATATTTGTGAGTGTTTCAAGTATGAAAATTACCAGGGACAGTGGGTCACAGTGATACTTTAGACCATCCTCATGGAGATGGTAAAGATGGCCTTTGTGTTACCAGCTTTTGTGGAGAAAAGCCACATGAACTCTCTAGGACCAGGTCTATACGAAAGCATTTTCTCAAATGTTGTGATTTTGTGTTGAGTTCCTCTAGTAGCCCTCAATAGCTTGACGTTTTGGGGAATGGTACTGTTAGAGTATCTTGTAGTACTAATAATCAGACACAGCGTCATTTGAGATAACGAGGGAGCCGTTGAGTAGGGCATTTGGAAGAGGAAGGAATGTCCTTTTCTTTGGAGTGGTTGGTCATCAGAATCTTGGGTACCAAGAAAGTAATGCCTTCTGGAAGAGTATTCAAAGGCAGAACACCTTCTATTTTCAAGAGTAAACTGGAGGTTATTATGGAATATCGAGTTGCATTGAGCACAAGAAAATGTACATCGGGATCACCGTCAGCACCACTTTGAACCAGAGTAGATCATAATGGATTAGATTAGAGCCTATAGAACCTAGTTGCAGAACTATTTCTCAATTAGACAAAGCCCCACAACGTAAGAGGCCGACAGCACTTCCTCACATGTCCAATTGACTACACTAAACGCTTGGCTCAGAAAAATAACACCTGATGGTGTCACTGTATCTCTTTCGTCTTCCAGAATCTTCCAAACTTGGATTTTATTAAGTCAAGATGCTCTTTGTTGATTTAAAGCTATAATAGATGTCTTCTGATCTGAAGAGTATCGACTGACACAGAGGGGGAGGCAGCACAGTCTCACAAAGGTACCCCAATCCCTTCTCAAGATGGGGGAAGGAGGGTTGGAGGTAAAAGAGTCAGCCTTCAAACCCCTGTTATCATAGAGGAAGGGGTAATGTGATTGGAGACTTGACATATTTCAACCGAAGGAAAAATCATGATACCTTTACCAAAACCGTTAGCAAAAGGGAACTGGCAGGGACGGAATGGAGAGCATTTCCCCGCTTCTCCCCCTGCCGCCCTCTTCCTTCCTTCCTTTCCTAGCTGTCTGTCTGTGAGGAGCAAAGCAGGTGGCTCCCTGTGGCTGACTTTTCATGACAACATGCCATTAGAAATTGCCGTCCTGTTGATCAATCCTCTCGACATGACAGATTTGCCGCAAGGCCTGGCTCTTTGAGCGCCAGCACTGTGGCTTTTCCCTCCTTTTTTCCTGCACTAATTGGTGAAAGTTTTTTTACTGTGCTAGTGGCAGAGGAAATTCTTTTGAACGTTGTCACAATCAAGTGTTGACTTCTTCAGAATTGCAAGTAGGTTAAGTGAGTATCAACATTGGGGGGTAGATAGGAGGAGGGGAAACACTAATACGAGTTACGACCACCTAAATTTTATGATTAGAACCAAATTGGAAAACAAACTAATTGGATTGTGCGTGCGCGCGCGCGCGCGCACACACACACACACACACACACGAAGGCAAGTATTAAAATTATGGTCCTTTTAAACTTCCATTATATTTTGTCATTTTAGGGGGTCCCAGCCTTGACATTTGGACTGGGAAAAACACCTTGTCATGTTGGAGGGAAATAAATCCATTGTGACTCCTTACTTTCTTCCTGTAATAAATGAATTCAGAATAGCATAACACAAGCATTACATAACATACTATAAATCAAAAGGGGCACATAAAGCTTCTCTTAGTAGAGAGCATTTTACTCTGAACTACTGACATTCTACTGTCCAAAATCAACATACAAAGAATAAACTCTTGGCAAAGGATTCGTTCTCAGATATTGATTCTTTACTGGAGTATCAAGATGAAATTCTGCTTCAGTTTTGCTGTTCTGGTTACATATTAAGATTATTTTTGTAACCTGGAATATAATAACCTTTAACATTATTTAAATCCGAGCTTCTCAATGAGACTAAGAATTATTATGGTTTATCTTTCTTGAGAGAATCTGAATTTGAAATTTTTTAATATCAATGATTCAAAATGTTTGCTGAAGGAATTTGTAAAATTATGCTAATGACATGTTCTTTGGTAATAAAATTGTTGGAGTAAAAGTTTTGTTTAGCCAGATTGAGAGAATATGTATATTTAAATTTTTTATGTCACAATCTGTGTAGTAAGTACATTCTGATTCTTGCCTATATACCATTTCAGAAAATTCCTAATGAAAAAAAAAAATAACAGAGGGTCTGAAACCCTATCTACATCTTTATCGTGGGTTTGCAATAACCACTGAAAAGAAATCCTACCCAAAAATAAGGGTTTTGTACTAACTCATGATATAAACATAAAAATTTCATGTAAAAAAGGAGTCGACTTCTATTCCACAGCAGATATTTACTAGGAAATGAGAATTACAGAGTATAAATTCCTAAGATTATCAGCAAAATTTCTAGCTAATTATTTTAGTGTTAAGTACAAAATAGAAGGCGAAAGGAAACAGTAAAAATGATGCCCAGAGTCTACCTGACCCCCGCATCCCTTCTCAGCCATCGCATTCGCTCCAGGTGTTACAGGGGGAGAAATGGAGAAACCCCTATGGAAAGAAGCATCAGTTCGTGTAATTAATTTTGCCATTGTAAAAATCATTTGTAAAATTTGCATTATTAACATTATCAAGTCACTAGCTGGTGAGACATCAGACATGACGAGAGTGAAGGGCAGCTTAGGGAGAGCTGGGCTTTAAACCTCAGTAGATCGGAGTTAGGATCAAAGGCGCTTGCTTTATGTGGCTGTGCTAGACTTTGAAGTCATGACTGCACCTACAGCACTCATTTCATCAAGTTCACTGGTGTCTTAATAGCAGATCAATAAGTTTCAAAGTCGGAGAGTTAATTTGATACTAGTGCTGATGCGGTCGTGCTGGGGAAGCCGAGAGAGAAGCAGAGAAAGCTGCCTATTAACAACTCCGGTACAGAGTGCACAAAGATGCAGATTACGGATCTGTCCATGACCCTGAAAAGACAGGTTCTGGCCAGGGGTGGGGAAGCTGTGGATTGATAACGCAAGGAGTCCTTAATTAGATATCCCAGGTTATTTGGAAGCTAGTCTCATTTTTAAAACTCTTCAGATACATAAGTACGTGTGTTTGCACATATCAGTTTGGTATATATAGATAAACATGTGCCAGAGGAAATGCATGCATACACCTTTTTTGAAATAAAGGTGGAAATCTGCATAAAGACAACTGTAGGTTTATAGGATGATGTGGGGGAAAATGGTACAAAATCTGTGATTTTGAAGGGAGCTTTGAAAGTATGCTTACATCATAGGGGGCCGCATTGCTGCTGCTTTTTTTTTTTTTTTAAGCAGTATCGGGAATATCTCCTTAAGTGAATAATATGTAGGCAATAATAATTTGATACAAGTCCATTTTGATCCACTTAAAAAAAAAAACTCTTCAAGAAAAGTCTTAGCCCCAAATTTCTTTCCTTTATAGCATAACTTGATGTGCGTACAAATAGAATTCTTTATTGAGCTCTGTCTCCACTCCCTCACAAGATTTTGTCTCGTCTCCCCATTTTTATGATTCATTTTTATGATATATTCCAAAGGTTCATTGGACATAAAGAGCCAGTAGGTGAAGGCACTGGTAAATTGAGAGCGGGAAGAAAAGTTGGGCCAAAGGGGAATGTTTGTACGTATGCTGGGATTTTTCTTTGTTTTCAGTGGTTTCGTTGAGGTTCTTCTTACAGGATAAGCATAAACATTGTGGGGAGTGTGGAGGAGATGACATCAGTGGCTCTTGCAGGAGGGGATTTGGGGAAAGGCTTTTTTTTTTTTTTTTTGGTGCAGAGGGGAGGGTATAAAGATACAGAGTTCAAAGATGCAAATCGCGAGAAAGTAGAAACCTTAAAAAAAAATTTTTTTTATAAGAACTTTCCCATCTGTATGTACAGCACCGGCTTCCCAGCATCGAAGGTCAGATTCACACCCTTTTCGAACAAAACTCTAATTTAGAATGTTCATCTAAGGGTTGATAATGGTATTAGAAGGCCAGTGGGGTGGTCAGTGGGTGTTGTAGATTAGCTCAGTGGCCATTACGGCTTTACCTAGAC